>NC_058405.1:118603407-118725461 GCF_002201575.2 Neomonachus schauinslandi | reverse complement strand
GTATATGTATATGTATATGTATATGTATATGTATATGTATATGTATATGTATATGTATATGTGTGTGTGTGTATATATAAACAGAGTCTTATATATGAACAGACTCTTGAATATAAATGGTTATGAGAGGTGGGTGGGGTTAAATAGGCGACTGGGATTAAGGAGGGCACTTGTGATGACAACAAGGTGATTATGGAAGTGTTGAATCACTATATCGCACACCTGAAACTAATATTACACTGTATGTTAACTGGCATTCAAATAAAAATTTTTTTAAGAGTCTGTTTCTTGGTTTGCCACTCTCTCTCTCTCTTCTTTTTCCCCTTTGCTCATTTGTTTCCTTTCTTAAATTCCACATGAGTGAAATCATGTGGACATGTGACTCTTGATCTTGGGGTTGTGAGTTTAAGCCCCATGTTGGGCATAGAGCTTACTTAAAATTTCCAAACACTTTAAAGGTAAATCCATAGGAAATCTATGGAGCTCTTTAAAAAGAATAGGAAAAGCTATGAAGAAAGTATATTCTATAACTAATATTCCAAGTGGAAAGCAAATTTTATATTCTGAAATAATAAAATATATATCCTAGTATATACTGAAGGGACTCTATTAAAAAGGACCTTGTTTGAGCTCCATCCTGGTAGGCAGCTAATGACCAGAAAGGTTTCTGTACCCTAAATTCTAGAATACCCAATAAATAACAACGATTGTTTTAGGGGTTACATTTCTGTTTACTGCTGTATTTTATTATTCTATTCTATTATCTCTTTTCTTTTTAATTTTTATCAAGCCATGGAGATGCTGTTCTTGGATACTCTTGACAAAATGTGACATACAGGGTGGATCTCAAGCCAATGGAAAAGTGAAGCGTCTTGATCTGGTAATAGTAATACAGGTATCTCCCACTTTTCAAAAGTTCATGTTATGCAATTTGCTTTTATGAAAGACCTACATTAGTACCTTTTTTTTTTTTTTTGCTAATTGAAATATATACGAAGAGGATTTTGCTTTTATGAAAATAGGCAAAAAGTGAAAATAGCTTTCATCATTTGCTTTGCAGTGATCCCTTAGAGAGGCAGTGCACAAACAGAGCTTGAGATGGCACCACCAAGCTCCTTCCCTAGGAACAACACTAAACCTCTGGTCATCAAGTTGCCATATCTTTGAAATACTTCTGTGAGTATCTGTGTTTTATCTCAATTTATTTTGTGAAGCCTTTAGCAAGATGTACTCTAAATTATCAGGAAAGCCTAAGACTGGTGATTTTTTGGATCTTGGAGCATTTAAAAAACTTTCCATACAACTTAATAATAATTGCACATTACTCAATTTTGCCTTATGAAACGATGTATAGGAATGTTCTACTTTCACATATCAGGGGCAGTCTGTACCATTTTTCTTTATTCGTTTGCATGTAACCTAGATCATTTGATTATTTATAACATCTTTTTTTTTTACCAACATATTCATAAGAGTTTGCCATGTAACATTTTAAATGAAGTTAAGGTATCATGAAGAAAGACATAATAGAAAACAAATAAATGCAATAAAAATTCATGCAGGAAAAATCCAGTCTTGCTAGAACTGAACTTGAATTCTCATTAAGGTCACCAACTCAGTGAATCTCCACAAACTAAGAATCTTTTCTTAACCTTGGTATTTTAGCTAAAAATATATATCAGTGGCTCTCAAACTTTAGTCTGCACTTGGAATCACTAGGCTTTTTAAAACACAGATTGCTCTTTTGGTAAATTTGAGGTGGTGCCAGAGATTTTGCAATTCTAACAATTTCCTAAATTATGTTAATGTTGTTGCTGGTCTAGGAACCACACTTTGAGCAGCCCTGCTATATATGATCTCTCTCTCTCTCTCTCTCATTCTCTCTCTCTCTCTCACACACACACACACACACACACACACATATGCGCACTTAGCAGGGTCAGATTCTCTGCTAGGAGTCTAATTTAAACCTAACCTTTTTTGCCTTGACATCTTTAATGTTATACATATTTTTCTTATTCTGAGATATAAAGGAATGTACCATTTATCACTCAAACTTTTAAAGATAATAGTATAAATACTACTAACTTAGTATCATGGGATGACCATGTAAAATTAGTAAATTCATCCATGCCAAAAAACCATTATTCTCTGAATAGAACAGTTGTTTAAATCAACGATGGGATCTTAACAGTCAGTGCCATTTCTCCATTTGTTGTACAAAAGAGTAACATTTTAGGACCACTCTCTCTGAGCTACTAAGTTTGGTCAGCACCTTGAAGGTGTCAACTTATTTAATCTTTATAAAAGCTTATTATGTGTATTGAAATATTACTATTTAAAGAAATGTAAGAAACATAAGAACACTACAGAACTTGTCCATTGCTATTCATCCAGCAAGTAGTAGATCTGACATCTAACTCAATTTGACTCCAGAGACCACACTCTGGTCTTGTGCAAATTTAATGCCAATGAATGTAAGTAAATAAGAGGCCTCAAAATCATAAGTTATAACATATAGGTCTATATGCAAGGTATACTTGATCTTTTTAAACCAATTGATTGCTTGTTGTATCATTTATGATTAGGTCTGTCTGAAAGTAGCTGAAGAATAACAACATAAGATTGGCTTAATAAAATAGAAGTTTACTTTTTTCCCATGTTTAGAAAGTTAAGAAAGGAGATAGTAGAAATAGAAAGATGCTACATCTGCCAAGGAATCATCCTTCTTATATCTTATTCTTTTGGTACATTTGGTTTCCATTCCCAATGTTATCTAATGGTTCAATGTAGTTGCTAGAGACTCAGCCATTTTTTTTTTTTTTAATTTTCAAACATCATGGTCAAATGTAAGTAGAAAACAGAGACGATACATATGTCCCATTAAAAGCACTTCTCTGTTGATATACAGAACATTTCCCTTTATAGCCTATCAGCCAGAACTTAGTCACAGGGCCACATCAAGAGGCAAAGAAAGCTAATGATATAGTTTTTTCAGAGTAGCCATGTGCCTACTAAAAATTTGGGTTTCTATTACTGCAGAAGAAGAAAAGAATGGATACTAGAAAAAAATTGCAAATCTCTGCCAAATTTGTTGCCCAGCTATCAATGAGTCAATTTGATCATACAATTGAATATTCACCTGGCAAAGCTGGTTTTCACATTTTCTATCTTAGAAAAATTTGAATTTTGACAGAGATAATATCATATAATCATCAAACAGTTTTGTTTTGTTTTGTTTTGTTTCTCTGTGGGCACACAGGATGACTACATTTCCCAGTCTTTAAGTTAGATTGCATACATATGATTCAGGACTGGCCCGTGGAATATGGATAAAAGTGATGTAGGAACTTCACACTTGGATTTGAAAACTACATAGCAAAATTATCCAGCTCTTTCTACTCCTGATACAGGCCATTTTTATAGATTGTCTCACTTCAAGTTGTAGAGGGTTACCTGATCTACAATGGATTTTATATAAGTGAGACATACACATTTATGGCCTTAAGTCCATAGAATTTAAGATGTATTTGTTACCATAACACAGTCTAACCTATCTGAATACTGTATGAATTCGTTAAGTAGAAAAGGACCTTGTGTAAATGCTATTTATTACACCAAGAATATGGGTTTCTTCAGTATACCAGTTACCTATAATAGATGCCGCAGATACAATTATAATGACCCAAAGTTCCTCCCCTCCAGGATTGTGCAGTACAGAGAGAATCTCCCAAAATAATAATGCACTACCAGTCTGCTGCAATGTACCAGATTAGTAAGTGTGCCATCAATTCTCAAAACCCTCTGAAAAAAAACTGTGGGTGCTTATATAGTTTCTGGTAAAAGAATAAATTAGGAGATACTTTTTAGGCAAAGCTAAGCATGATAGTTGGAATGAGGTCAAAGTATAAAGTGTTAAGAACCCAAACTCTCAGGGCGCCTGGGTGGCTGCCTTCAGCTCGGGTCATGATCTCAGGGTCCTGGGATGGAGCCCCATGTTGAGCCCCAGTAGGGGTCCCTGCCAGTGGGGAGCCTGCTTCTCCCTTTTCCTCTCCCTCTGCTCCTCCCCCCTGCTTGTGTGCTTTCTCTCGCTTTTTCTCTCTCAAACAAACAAATAAAATCTTTAAAAAAAAAAGAACCCAAACTCTGGAACCAGATTGCCTAGACAAACCTTGCTCCACTGCTTAATTATTTTGTATCCTTGGGCAAATTACTTAAGCTGTGGGCAAGTGCCTCACATTTCTGATCTATAAAATAAAGATAATAATAGCACTTATCTCAGGGGGGTTGTTAAAGAGATTAAATGAGTTAGTATTAGTAAAATTACTAGAACAGTGGTTGGAATAAATAAGTATTCTCTAAGTACTTGTTAATAATATCTGAGGACTATACTTCCCTGTTTTTTTATCTTAATCAAGACTCTTCAAGGACTAAAGGTAAAACTTAACACTTTTACCCAATCATTTACTTGTAAGTTATAATAATAGCAAGCTACTGAAATGTTTCCTGAAATTAAACAGCATTTCTCATCTTTTTCTACTTTAAGACCTGTCAATATAAAATACAATAATGAAAAGGAAAATATAGATAAGCAGAAAATATTCCAAAATCAAATTGTTCTTGTTACTATACTCTGTATTATATTGTCTTTTTAATGTAATATGTTTGAGCTGCTATCACACAAGAAACCATTGTGAATAAGCTGTCAGGTTTAATTGGTCTCTACTATAAACATATCTTTGATAAATAGAACTGTCTCATATTGAGTTAAACTCAAAAAGGGGCAAATTTGGTTTCATTCAGAACACACTCCAATAAAATTAATAGGGGCACAAATTTCTATTTTATTATATTTCAGTAGAAGGAAATAGAGTGCTTTACACAGTTGGGTACTCAGTAAATCTATTTAATGTTTTCAATTGATGAAAAATACATAAGCACATCTAGACTACCAGAAAACTATTGCTTTGAAAAAGGAAGTACAGCATGTCTCCCTCCTGCAGAGCCTTCCTGTAGGAATTATTCTTAATATAGATGTCATATCAATTTATAGACAGAAATCAATAATAGCTCTCCAAAATATTCAGGATTTTCATGCCATTATTATAAGTCAACCCATTCATCCATTCAACAAATATTTATTGTCTTCTATGTACTGTGAAAAAATTACATAATTTCTGTGTTCATGAGGCAAATAATAAACTTAATAAATAAGTGAATTATATAAAACATTAGAAGGTAATAATTGCTACGAAAAGTAAGTAGAGTGAGGAGGATGAGAAATGTCAAGGATGTGGGTGTTGCAATTTTAAATAAGATCAACAGTGAGATCCTCACTGAAGAGGAAGAAGGAAGAAGGAAGGCCAAGGATATAACCATACAGACATCTCAAAAATTTTAGAAAGAGAAAAAAAAAATAATGCAAAGAGTTTGAGGGGTACTGTACTTGTTGGCATTATAGCAAAGATACACAATGGGAAAGGGGGAAGTATAGATGAAGACAGAGGTTATTAAGAAATGTTATGATGTAGACCTTGCAAGTCTTTGGAATGGTTAACACTTTTATTCTTAGTAAAATGGGAATCATGCTGGCTGCTTTGTGGAAAAGAGTCTCTTCTTTAGGGAGATAAGGAAGGAATATGGGTTACTATTTAGTAGACTATTGATACAGTACAGGAAAAAAAAAAAAAAATGGTTGGGGCTTAGACCCAAGTGGTAGCAATGAGTGTAATGGTAAGTGACTGGACTAAGGAAATATTTTGAAGTTAGAGACTACAAGATTTCAGGCTGAATTTGATATACATTGTTAAATAAAAGAATGAAAGATGTCTCCAAAGTATGTTCCTGGAGCAACTAGATGGAAAGAGCCATATTGAACTAGTTTAGGAAGATCGTCAAAGGTGATTTGGTGAATGAAGGGCTTGGATAAATAACTTTAGAGTTCAAGGGTCAGTTCTAGGTGGGGAAAAATAAATTTGGATATTTTCAAAGTAAAAATAATGTCAAATCAATGACACTGGAGGTGACCATCAAAAGGAAGAGTTTGGACAGATAAGAGAGATGACACAAGGATAAAACTCACAGATGCTTCAACGATTTGATGTTGGGAATAAGAGAAGCTGATAAAAGAGCCTGAGAGGGAACAGCTGATTCTAGAGAAAGAAAATCATGGGAATTCAAGCAGGTGTGAGAGTAATCAACTGTGAGACATGCTGCTGTGATGCAAAGTAAAATGAAGACAAACTTTGCCACCAAATTTAGCATTGTGATGCCATTGGCCATCTTGATAGGAAGAATTTTGATGAATTAGTGAGCAATGGAAGACTTATTGGAGTGTATTTAAAAGAAACGTGGGCAAATGGTATCAGTGCTTGTCAAATAAGAGTTTATTGCTGAGGGTGTGGGCAGAGAAAGAGGCTGAAAACAAAACAAAAGGCTTGACTGTAGTCAACAAAGTTTTCAATATAATTTTTGTATTTTGGATAATTTTGAATTTTCAGACAAGTTGCAAACATAACACAAAATTTTCCATATATCTCTCATTTAGTTTCCTCCATTGTTAACAGTTTACATTATGATGGTACTTTTGTAAAAAATTAAGAAACTGAGATTTTTACATTACTACTTTCTTTTTTTTCTCTTAAGTAGGCTCCATGCCCAGCATGGAGCCCAACATGAGACTTGAACTCACCACTTTGAGAGTCAAGACCTGGGCTGAGATTAAGAGTCAGACATTGAACCAACTGAGCCTTCCAGGTACCCCTACATTACTACTAACTAACATTCAGACTTTATTTAGATTTCTCCAGTTTTTCTATGAATGTTCCCTTTCTGTTCCAAGATCCAGTCCAGGGCACCACATTGCATTTAGTTGTCATGTCTCCCAGTCTTCTCCAGTCCATGACAGTTTCTCAGTCTGGCCTGACAGTTTTGTCAGGAGTACTGGACTGGAATCTTATCAAATATCTCCCAATATGGGATTGTCTGATTTTTTTTTTTAAACAGCAACAACAAAAAAATAGTATGAATGGGGTTATGAAATGGAGTTATGATTTTAACATAAGAAACAAATGCATTTTTGTAGACTGAGGAAAATAATCCAGTAAAACCCATAGTCTTCATTGGGATCTAAGTCTTTTAAGGACCGAGAGGCTATGAATTATGGTTTGACCCCTGGTAAATGCAGAGTAAATAATACCTGCAAACTTAGTCATGATGACTTATCACCTTATCTAAGGTAATACAAATGAAAATTGAGGGATCCATCATTTTTTAAATTCTCTGACTCCAAAGATATTAAAAGGAGAATAAAAGAACACTGTCAAAAAGTTGATACCAATAAATTTTTAAAATTAGAGAAAAAGTGCAGATTTCTGAAATGACTCAAACTACTAAAGTTCATTCAAAGAAAATATAAATAACCAGAAAATTCCTATATCTATTTACAAAATTAAATTTATAGTTAAAAGCCTTTCTAGAAAGAAAACTCTAGACCAAAAGGACTTTATTGGTGAATTCTACAAAACTTCAAAGGAAGATACAATAAGAAATCCTCACAATCTCTTCCAGAAAAAAGAAGAGGAAGGGACACTTTCCAACCATTTTAGAAGATGAGTATCATTCTATTATTAAAGCCAAAGACATTACTCAAAAGTAAAACTACTGTATTCCTTCATGAATGAAGATGCAAAAATCCATAAGCAAATATTTAAAAACAATTTCAGTAATATATACAAATAAAACACAACATGACCAAGTGGGATTTATCACCATAATGAAAAGTTTATTTAACACTTGAAAATCAATTTAATTTAAATTATATTAAAAGACCAAAAGGAAATTTAGCAGAATTATTTCAAAATGCAAAAAAGCTTCTGACAAAATTCAACATAATAAAAAAACACAATCAAAACCTTAATATTAGAATATAAATCCCTCAAAGTTATAAAGGATATCTATGAAAAACCTAACATCATAATTAATGGTAAAATATCAAATGATTTCCCTCTAATATCAGAAACAAGGGACAGATTTCTGCTCATCCAAAGTGTTCTACAAGTCTTGGTTAATAGAATAAAATATGAAAAAAAAAATAGTGGTTACTCCTCAACATTCAGACTAACAAATCATTTAAAAAATGAACCGAAGATTTGACTATACTTCAACAAATAAGATATAAGGATGACTGATAAGCACATAGATGACGTTCAATATTATTCATTATTAAGAAATACAGATTAGAGGGGTGCCTGGGTGGCTCAGTCGTTAAGCATCTGCCTTCAGCTCAGGTCATGATCCCAGGGTCCTGGGATCGAGTCCCGCATCGGGCTCCCTGCTCATTGGGAAGCCTGCTTCTCCTTCTCCCACTCCCCCTGCTTGTGTCCCCTCTCTCGCTGTGTCTCTCTCTCTCTCAAATAAATAAATAAAATCTTAAAAAAAAAAAAGAAAAAGAAATACAGACTACAGCCACAATAAGATACCATTAGTATACACTTGAATGACTATGATTAAAGATCCACAGTATCAAGTACGTAAAGATGTGAAACAAATGGAACCAACAACATTTGCTGGTGAGAGTGCATAATAATATAGTCTCTTTGGTATAATGGTTTGCTATAGATGGAAATATAATTAATTTACAATCCAGGATTCAACTTTTTGATGTTTACCCAGAAGGAATAAAAACACATTCTCACAAAAATACTGTCACTCAAGTGTTCTTAATGGCTTTATGTACAAAAGTTAAAAACCTGGAAACATCCCCAAGCTGAGTTAGGTAAACAAATTGTGGCATGTCCATACAATGAACTATTACTTGTCAATTAAAAATGAATGAGTTACTGATACATGCAAAAACATGAATGATCTTTTTTTTTTTTTTGAAGATTTTATTTATTTATTTCGACAGAGAGAGACAGTGAGAGAGGGAACACAAGCAGGGGGAGTGGGAGAGGGAGAAGCAGGTTTCCCGTAGAGCAGGGAGCCCCATGCGGGCCTTGATCTTAGGACTCCGGGATCATGACCCCAGCCGAAAGCAGGCACCTAAAGACTGAGCCACCGAGGTGCCCCCAAAACATGAATGATCTTAAAAGAATTATGCTAAATGAAAGAATCCAGACACAAAAGCCTACATACTGCGAGTATTTTAAAAGATAGCAGAATATGCCATCCCAACATAGGACTGTATGAGTTCAGGACATGCTCCTCCAAAATATGTCACTTTGGCACACTGATGATTTTAAGCTATAGGCACTTGAACAACGACTAATTCAGGGAGAGGGTTTCTCTCAATTCCCTTTAGCTGGTTAAAGATCCTCCAAAAGGAACTCAATTGTCATAAATCCTCTCCCTGGAAATTTCATCAAACCACAGAATACTGACTCTTATTACAGGAAATGAGACTAGAAATCAACACCACACCCAGATGGATTATGTCCCAAACTATAATACCTCCCATCTATTCTTCTAAGGGCCCATACAACTGTCCAAAAAGTTATTTACTTTCCACTAAGAGGTCTATACTTCTCTTTTCCCTTCCCCATTAAAATAGTAATATTTAAGCCTGAATTCTAAAGCCACCTCTTTGAGTTAACTCATTTTTTCCTGGGTATCTCCCATGCATACATGAGTTATTCATGTTAATAAACTTCCATTCAGTTTTCTTTTATATTATTATTATTATTATTATTATTATTATTATTATTATTATTATTACAGGGGTCTCAGCTAAGGACTCAGAAGAGTTGAGAGAATATTAGTTTTCCTCCCTTGAACCTTTCATATGCATATCTAGAAAATGCAAAGCTACAGTGTTAGTAAGCAGATCATGTTTGCCAGGGGCCAAAGAGAAGGGGGAAGTTAATGACTGCAAAGGTGCAAGAGGAAAGTTTTTGGAATGATGGAAATGTTAGAAATCTTGTTTGTAATGGTAGTGATTACCAAATTGTATGCATATGTAAAATATTTAACCCCCAAAATGGAGGAAGGCAGAAATTTAAAAAAAAAAAAAAAAAGAGGAAGGGAGGAAGTGGGGAAGGAAGGATAGAAGGAAGGAAGGATGGATTGCCATAGCCCCACTTACCCTTTTTTTCTACTACTGTTTGGTGACCCTTTGATTTTGTGAGATACTTAGTATCTTTTCAATAAAATTTAGTTTTGTCTTAATGTCACTTGATTTCTTTTTTTTTTTATTTTGAAATCACCTTGTTTCAGTAAAGATGTACCAGAGAGATGGGCATAGGAGATATAAATTCAGAGAAATGTGGCAGCTTTTGATGTTGGTTGAAAAGCTAAGGTAGCTAAAAGAAATTGAGATATGGAAAATTGGGGATTTAGTGTCAAAGAGATAATAATGGATTTTCATGTTTCCTTACTTAGGACAAGAATCCACTAGGAGTGAAATTCTGGGTGACCAGGGAGATGCTATCATAAAATAATTTGATTGGATGAGGAACATCGGCATTGTACCTTCAGAGAGTTATTTGGGATGGCATTAGATAGTTAAAAGAGAGAGAAAAATAAGCTCAAATCTAAACGTTCTTATTTCAAAGCACAGAATGAAATGTAGAGCTTTCTATGATCATGCTGAAAGAACTTCAGTGTGAACAGTATTAGGGTTATTGCTGCAAACCCAAATCAGAGCTTGCTTTCACTATAGACAATAAGGTACTTCACCGCAGGTAGCTAAATACAAAATACATACACAAATTCAATAGCTTTCCTATTTTAAAAATGTTGTAAGTATGTCAGAAGAATTATCAACAATACCAAAAAAAATAAATAAATAAAATGCCTAGGAATAAGAGGAATTGAGAGGAAATGGGCAAATAACACTGTGTGGTTTGCAGGATGAGAGCAAGAAGTATGGGAGTGAAGAAGTAGGGCACAGGGCTGTGTATGGCAGCTCTTCTCAACTTCCTACCTCTAAACTGTGCCTCCCAACCTCATCTGCTGAGTGCAAAACACCCAACTGCCAAGCATTGAGAAGAGAGAGAGTACATGTTGGTGAATTTTCACTAAAGAAACCCAATTTCTAAATGCCCAGGAATATTAGGGCAACTGGTGTTTGTGCTTACCCAAAAATAAAGCGCTCTGTCTTAACATCCCTCACTTTCTCACTGCATGGAAGCAGGAATGGCTGGTTGACACTCATCTTCAATTATAGAAACTTACTAAAAGCTGGAGGAGATTATGCTAAGTGAAATAAGTCAAGCAGAGAAAGTCAATTATCATACGGTTTCACTTTTTTGTGGAGCATAAGGAATAGCATGGAGGACATTAGGAGAAAGAAGGGAAAATTGAAGGGGGGAAATCGGAAGGAGAGATGAACCATGAGAGACTACGGACTCTTGAAACAAACTGAGGGTTTTAGAGGGGAGGGGGGTGGGGGGATGGGTTAGCCCGGTGATGGGTATTAAGGAGGGCACCTACTGAATGGAACACTGGGGGTTGTATGAAAACAATGAATCATGGGTCACGGCATCGAAAACTGGTGATGTATTGTATGGTGACTAACATAACATAATAAAATTAAATTAAAAAAAAATTGAAAACAAAACAAAACAAAAAATAAAAGCCCTTCTTTTTCTCATTCTTAACTGTGAACTTTCTAGAATCAAGTTTCTAAACATTAGGGAAACCTATAACTATAAAAAGGAAGATCAAGCTAAAAAAAAAAAAAGGCAGGAAATTAAGATACTCTGGTACAAGAGATCCCGAAGGACTGAAAATTTTCTACATCAACTCCTATATGTCTTTATCCTTTGTGTGTTCTTCGAGTGGCAGCTGTTTTCCCCTATCCTTTTTTGCAAATAATCTTATTCTTTATAACTTATCTTGATAAAAACAAATTACCCACTTAATGGCCCTAGTTTGAAGGTAATATTATTTTTTCGAGGATTTTTTTTTAAAACCGTTTCTGAAACTAGCTGAACTTCAATAAAACACTCTTGCTAAAGCTTTATAAAAATCTCACCCTTCTTCACTCCAGGAAACGTCTTCCTCAACACTTTTCCATGACAGCTCTCAAAATAAAGGCTTGAGTTTAATGGTGTTACAACTGATTTTTTTCAACGCAGGAGATAGAAATAATTAAAGAGATAGGTGAAAAGAAGACTTTGATCTTTGAATAAAAATGTACCTGGGTTCAAGTATGGGGTCAGGCACTCATTTGGGACTTTATAGAACACAAACATTTCCCAAGTAATTTAAATTCCACTTGAGGAATCTATCATTGAATTGTAGGCAACAAAGGACTAAACACTTGCTTACCCCAGTTGCTGATTCTCATTTCTCTAGATTATGACACTGCGTGAATATCTGGACAAACTTCCTCTTACTGACCAATGTGTCCAGAAGTAAATATTCAAGTTCAACTCCAAGTTTGTAGCCCTTCTAGCTCAATTCATATTTGTATATTGTGGCTTGAGTATGAAAAGTGGGAATCCCCCTGCCCCCCCAAACTCAGGAAAGTGGCAAAAATCATTAAAATTGAAAAGATCCTGGATCTTTTACATCCAACAATCTATGTAACTATACTCCTCATTGTTCAAAGCCTTCATATCTCTTCCAATTCAAAAGAGATATAATTCCAATTATTACAAGACTTCAATTCCTGTCGGCGAGATTGAAATCTTGTAACAACCTAGTTATATGCGACTGTTTGATAAAATTACATTTTTATTCATAATGGAAGGGTTAAAATTGATAATTGGGAGAAAATATTTTCATTGGATAAAATTCTTATAAGGGAAGAAATGGGAAGTGGGGAAATTTTGATGTGTTTCATTCACTATGTCAGGAATAGTGAAATACTGTACAGTATTTACATGTCCTAAATAATCTAATATTTATTGTGACCCTCCTAAAGTTATATTACCAGTAACTTGTATTATCCCTTATATTATCAGTTAAAGTTATATTACTTCAGTTACTACTAAAGAAAGCAAGGCTTATGAAAGTTTCATGATTTTCTCAAAGATCCAAACGAGAGACTGATGTCACACTTGAACCCAGGTATGTTTGTATCCAAAGATCAAAGTTCATTTTATCATTTTTACTGTGTGAATATTCCTACCATTCCAACCAGAATTCCCCATGCATGTTCCCCATCCTCTATCCCCACCATCTCACGCATAAAATAACAACAGATTTTTATAAGACGTCTCTTATTTAGTCTTCAAAAGAAAGAGTGTGGTATAGTTACAGAGGAGATTTAGAAAGAAATTTATTCAAGGTCATCAATTTATGTATCAGATCTGGAAACTAAATCCAGTTCCTCGGTTTCCAAGTATGTGATTTTCCCATTAAATGAAGAAAAGCAGGAAAATAAACAGATATTATTGACCATAAAGAAATCTCACATCTGTATTTTATTCTTGTTAATAATGACTGTTAAGGTTTAGATTCAATGTTTGAGTTATATTTATCTATCAACATTTATTTATCATTATTTTTAATTATAACATTGATATTTATAAGCTTTGTAAACTCCTGGATTTTTAATGATATAAAGAGTTCTCTGGTAAGTCTTTTTTTTTTAAAGATTTTATTTATTTATTTGATATAGAGAGAGACAGCGAGAGCGGGATCACAAGCAGGAGTGAGAGAGGGAGAAGCAGGCTTCCTGCCAAGCAGGGAGCCCGATGCGGGGCTCAATCCCAGGACCCTGGGATCATGACCTGAGCCGAAGGCAGATGCTTAACAACTGAGCCACCCAGGTGCCCCTTTTTAAATTTTTTTTTAATGAAGCCTCCGTGCCCAGCATGGAGCCCGATGCAGGGCTTGAACTCACAACCTTGAGATGGAGACCTGAGCTGAGATCAAGAGCTGGTTGCTTTACCAACTGAGCCACCCAGGTGCCCCTTTAGGAAGTCTTTTAACAGTTGATGATTGTAGAAATCAATATGACAACGGATAAGAGTCCATTTTTAATGGTTAGGTTAAAAATTAAAAGATGGCTGAGCCACACAGAAAATACATAAATTCAACACAAATAAATCAACCAAGTTGATTCTAACTCCATTCTTAACTATATCCTTTAAAATAAGAAAAAGGAAAAAAAAAAAAAAACAACAACAAAGCTGAACCCATAAGAGAACATATGTATAAGATAATGCTACCTCTTTCAAATAATATTAGAAAGTCCTTTAAAGCATAGAGGTGTTTTAAGTATCAGACTCACTTTTTGATTTTTATCTCCTCTGTATAGCTTTGCCATCCTGAGCTTTTGTGACCCTTTATATTCATTTCCCTACCTTCCAAATGGCCGAGCCGGGCGTTTTACTCCATCTCAATTACATGATCAGGAGTTTTATAGTAGAAATGGTTAGCATCAAAAGAAAAATCTATTCACCAAAGATAATTGAAAATCCCTAGGTGCTTCTCCATCTTGTTACCCTCCAGCTTTTCTTCTCTATAGCCATTATTTTGGAAGGAAAGTTCTATCCAAAGCAGACCTTCTCAAGTTTGATTCTCCCTTTAACCAATGATCCTCTACTATTATGAACTATAATAAAGGTCAAATTACAAATGAAAATCTGTTCACTTCACACATACAGTGGTATCCATAAGAGGAAGTATTATTAGAATTTATAGGAAATGTGGGGAATTAGACACAACTATCCAACCCTATGTTCTGTTGCCATAGCCAAAGACGTGCCGTGCATGGGTACACACATGAACATATGTTATGTATAAAGGCTTATATAAGCTTATAATTCACTTTGTTATATTTAGCAATCAGATAAATGTAATTCATCATATTCAAAAATATATACAAATTCACTCGTAAAAGAATGTTAAGGGTATTACGGTTTCAAATTAAAATGTTCCAGTGACGCTTCCTCAAAAAAATAAATGCATCTCCATTTAGTCTTTTTAATGTTGAGGAAATTAGAAAATAATATTAACTCCCTGGAAGTGACCTTTCTGAAAATAACCATCTTAGCTTCACATAAGCAGGGGAGTTTTTAAGCAGCTTCCTGTATTCTTAAGGTATTTAGCAATAGGAAGAATCTGTTGGTAGATGATTAACGTGTTAACAAATATACACTGCTTAAATACAACCAGTACTATCCTTATTCCAGGGTGGATACATAATAAGACAAGACAAGTTTATTGTTTTTACACAGTTAAGATAGAGATAGGGAGAAAATGCTAAATTACATGGAGTAATTATAAAGGAGTCCAGTGCAAATTAAATTCAAAGAAGAAAAATTAGTAAGAATTGAAGAAGTAGGTGCAATTTTATTGATAAAGTTGACTGGAAGGGAAAGAAGAAGGCATGGAACAAGAAGAGAAATGACTATGTACAGTGCAGTATTATTGGCACAATCTGTGCCTGAGCTGGGCCTAGAAGCAAGAAATAAGGGCATTCTGGGAAAAAGAAATAGCAACAGTTAAAATAGCAGTTGGTCTAAAGAGGATAAATTCAAAGAAGAATACTTGCCTTCCAGAAATAAGGCTATATTGAAAAAGAGAATGAGGGGCGCCTGGGTGGCTCAGTTGTTAAGCAATTGCATTCAGCTCAGGTCATGATCCCAGGGTCCTGGGATAGAGCCCCGCATCGCGCTCCCTGCTCCGCTGGAAGCCTGCTTCTCCCTCTCCCACTCCCCCTGCTTGTGTTCCCTTTCTTGCTGTGTCTCTCTCTGTCAGATAAATAAAATCTTCAAAAAAAAAAAAAGAGAGAGAGAGAGAGAATGAGATCACAAAATAAAATGTGGGTAGTCTGGGAGACAGAAAAAGTTATGTAATTTGCAGGGTCCAATGCAAAATGAGTTGCTAGACTTTGTTTAAAAAGTGTTAAGAATGTGGGGCGCCTGGGTGGCTCAGTCAGTTAAGCATCTGCCTTCAGCTCAGGTCATGATCTCTGGGTCCTGGAATGGAGCCCTGCCTTGGGCCCCCTGCTCAGCAGGGAGTCTGCTTCTCCCTCTCTTTCTGCCCCTCTGCCCAACTCGCGCTTGCTCTCTTTCTCTCTCTCTCTCTCACACAAATAAATAAATAAAATCCTTAAAAGAAATTATTAAGAATTTCAAGACAGTGACAGCAGAGTATTAGACAAAAGTGAAGGCTTTTCTAAGCACACTGCTTTCAGCACTGAACATGCCATGTGCCCAGGAAGCCAACCCTGCTGGGGACAGTTAGGTACAAAAACTTTATATCTGATAAGCAATAGGGAAAAACTGGCTGTTAAGCTAGGGGATGACTTGAAACTAGTGTTTTTAGAAAATCCCACTGGCAGCAGCATATAGGCTGGACTGAGAAAACCTCAGATTTAGAGACATGGAGATGAGTCCAGAATTCAGAGAACAGAGTTTGGAGACTATGACTATTGTCGTAATAGGAAGGGAGAGACTTGCACTAGCACCGTGGTAGAGAAAATGAGGAGGAAAGGAAAATGTGACATATATGACATGATGACAGATGAAAAATCAATGAACGTGACAATGTTTGTTTCATTTGGTTTTATTTTTTTATTTTATTTTTTTAAAGATTTTATTTATTAATTTGAGACACAGAGATACAGAGAGAGAGAGAGCTTGAGCAGGGGGGAGACAGAGGGAGAGGGAGAAGCAGGCTCCCTGCTGAGCCAGGAGTCCGACGTGGGGCTCGATCCCAGGACCCCGGAATCATGACCTGAGCCGAAGGCAGACGCTTAACCATCTGAGCCACCCAGGCACCCCGTTTCATTTGGTTTTAATTGGAAGACTGAAAAAATGCTGGTAACACATACAAAATGGCAACACTGAAATGGTACAAGTCTTGGATGTGAAGTTAATGAGATCAAGTGGGGAGCTGTCATCGGAGGTAACAGCTGGATATCTAGATCTGGATATCTAGATATCAGCTCAATTCAAATAATTTCCTGAGCACTTAGACTTTCAAGAATGGAACAAGCTACTTGAGAAAATGGTAATTTCTCTGTTTATATAAGCGTTCTAATTTTAGACCACAGTATTAGTTTCCTATTGCTGTTCTAACAAATTAACACAAACTTAGTGGCTGAAAACAACAGCCACTGTTAGCAGGACTGCATTCTTTCAGGAGACTCTAGGGAGAGAATCCGTTTTTCTGTTTTTTACAGTTTTAGAGGCCTCCGGCTTTCCCTAGTTTATGGCCTTTCTCCATCTTCAAGACCCGCAGGATAGGGTAGCATCTTCAGACCTTTTTTTTTTTTTTTTTTAAGACTTATTTATTTTAGAGAGAAAGAGAGAGAGCATGAGCAGGGGGAGGGGTAGAGGGAGAGGGAGAGAGAGATAATCCTAAACAGACTCCCTCCTGAGCGCAGAGCCTGACCTGGGGCTGGATCTCAGGACCGAGGTGAATCCAAGCATTGCACGCTCAACCTACTGAGCTGCCCAGGCGTCCCACATCTTCAGACCTTTCTCTCTCTCTCTCTCTCTCTCTCTCTCTCTCTCTCTCTCTCACACACACACACACACACACACACACACACACACTCCTCTACTATGGTCTTCTTTATCAAGATTCTTGTGATTAGACTGGGACCAAATGGCTACTTCAGGACAATCTCCCAATTTCAAGATCCTTGATTCAATACATCTGAAATGTCCTTTTTGTCACATAAGGTAACATATTCGTAGGTTTGGGGGATTAAGATGTGAACATTTGGAGGGCGGGAGGGATGGGGAGTGTTATTCTGTTTACCACCACCACTGTTAGGAATTTTCATTTGTTAAGGGTTTAGACTAATTTTCATCTAGTTTTATTCAGCTCTAAGACACTAAAATTCTAACAGACTTGATGTAAAGAAAGTAGGGAAATGGGACTGGAGCATAAACCAGAGCAGGAGATATAGAATGGATTTAACCAAATTTAAGCTATTACTTTGAATCAATTCCCCAATTGTAGGAATACAGGAACACAATTTGGGGAGTTAAATGCAGCAAGAATGGTGAGAGAGAAAAAGTGATCAGAAATATGGAAAGAAAACAAAGAATAATAATATGAAAATTAATGGGATACAGTTTTGGACATTGGTTATATATCTGATCCCAGAGAACATTCAATTCATAGTTTATGAGGTATTGGAGGGTTTTGGTGTATCACTTTGCTAGGATTTCCAAATTGGCGCTACCAACTGATTCAGCAAAGAAGCAGAACATAATTCCCTAAAAATATTATTAAAAAATATTATTCATTAGGTGGAGAAATGGGCAAGCATCTCAAGACATAAAATGAAACCGTAGGCATCCATAGGAGTAATTTGATCAGCATTCTTATATTGTGAGAACATCAAAGAAAACAAGAGAAATTTATAAAAGTGATGAGCTAGAATCATATAAAATATTCCTGGCTCTGAGATTTTATTCTAAACTACTTACTTCCACTTCAAATGAAGAGGTGTTGTATGTAGGGGGAGGTAGGTAGGGATCATTAGACACTGAATTCTTTTGCACAGTCTGATTACATATATTAAAACTGCTTGGAAATATTGTACAGGGGACACAAATAGGCAAAATAAGAAAAAAAAAGTACTGAGTGTTCTTTCAGTGGAGCACTTAGCATTATCTCCTGAGTTCTCTGGGAATTATATGGTTTTATGGAGGTATGTACATCTGATCATCTTTCTATGGACTAGGTCAGTTTATAACTCCATAGGGTATCTCTACAAATTAAGTTGTCAAAAACCGACAATAGAAGTTGTAGAAAACTGACAGTAAGGCTCATGATTTTTGTCCATAAAAATGCAAATGAGTTTTGTCCGGTAGAAATACAATGAATTTCTACTTTGTAGAAATTGTGACCTGAAACATTGCATTTGAAACAACCTCAAATATTAATCATTTTTACATTTATTAGCAAAATCACTTAAGGATTTCCATTTTATATATAATTATATAATATATAATATATAAAATCTTCAGAATCTTTGATTGCCTTTAACAGCTTAGTAGTTCATTAATCAGAGTTGACTTTAATTTACTTTTAAGTTTACTTGTGTTGATTTTATATTTGTAAAAGGGTCATGGTCTTGCCTTTTTGAACTTTTATACTTTATACAACCCTTTCTTGATTAAATATTCTGATGCTAGTTATATATGAATCTGTTACAATCAGATGGATCAAAAAGATCATTTTAGGAAATTCAGTTTTTAAAATCTGAATTTAAACAAAACTCAAGGGTAAAAAAAAAGCTTTAATGTATAACTTTTTGAAGAATCATGTTTTTCAACCACTAAATGTATAGGCATCCAAAATTATAACTGCTTTACAAGGTTGCCTATTCATTATTGTAGTAATTCCAGGATTCTCTCTGATGAATCACTGGTAAGATTATTGGATGTTGTCGAATTTTCAGAAAGTCAATATTTCTCACAAAAAGATATTTCAGATTTTTGGAATATATCCTAGAAAAGAAGCAGCATATTTTGAAAATCAATGCTTTCTTTTTTCTTTCTTCTTCTTTTTTTTTTTTTTTTTGTGGAGATGGGAGTATTAAAAGGAAGTGAGTGTCGGTCATACCTCCATTTTCCCCTATTGACTTTTTTTTTAAGATTTATTTATTTATTTGAGAGAGAGAGAATGAGAGAGAGCACATGAGAGGGGGGAGGGTCAGAGGGAGAAGCAGACTCCCCGCCGAGCAGGGAGCCTGATGCGGGACTCGATCCAGGGACTCCAGGATCATGACCTGAGCCGAAGGCAGTCGCTTAACCAACTGAGCCACCCAGGCGCCCTCCCCTATTGACTTTAATCAAGACATTTTGTTTTGGACAAAGTACATTTCTAGTTTCAAACTTTTCCTTAGGTACATGCAATTAAAATAAATTCAAATAATGCAAAATATGTAGACAGTTAAGGTTTTTTTTATAATCTTTTTTCTGATTTAACTATATACTCAATGAAAATGTTGTTCTTATATTTTCCACGACAGCTTTGTGTTACACAATGTGTGTATAAACTTCCTTTAGAAAAACTGTAAATTCTTGCATCTCTCCTCTCTATCATATGATTTATATAATTTTGAGAACACAGCAGCCCTGCAGCAAAACATTCAATGAATTATTAAAAAGTGCTGAGAATTGCTTTATGGGTATAAAGAGCTAAATAAGGATCATCTAATTCTACCAGTTATTAACATATAAATTCAAAAAAAAGGAAAAAGTCCACATATAGGTATTTTGTCCAAAATTAATGTTTTCTACTTTTAAGGTCATAGAAGCAAAAATGATGCAAACTTTGGATCCACTTCACTTCACACGTTTATTTATTCATCAATATTTCCATAAGTAAATTTGTTAACCTAAGTGTAAATGTTTCAAACAGGAAAAAAATTCAGAATAAATCAAGGGAAAATACAGGAAATTAAAAGGAATAACAAATATGTGAATACACATAATTATATTCACTAGAATGAAAGCTCAGATGAAACAGCACATACCTTAGGGCGTCATTCATTATCGTGCACATGCACATAAATGTATACAGTAGCAAAACATCTGGGAAAGAACATGGACAAATTGCAGAGTTCAGATGAAAGATTTGATGAAAGGTTTTGAAAAAAGACCTATGAGGAAAGGTTAAAAGAACAAGGCATGTTCAGTCACATGAACATACCAAAGAAAACTATGATATTTATCTATAAAAACATAAAGAAATGATAGAAAGAAGACAGAGGCATAATAGAAACTATGAAATAGGAAAGATATGAAAAAATTAGGCGAATCTCTTAACAATGAATGTTGTAAACCAAAAGAGTATGCAATTCTTATTGCGATAGTATCTGTCATTATAGAAAAGCCAAGATTGATGTTAGATGCTTATTAAGAAAGGCTCATAAATAATTAAGTTAACCCTGCCTTACTACAAAAGAGAACAGATATAAACCAAGATCTTCCTTCCAAAGTTGAAAACCAATTTTACTTATTCTTTATCTTGTTGCGATTTGGCTACTTTCAGCCTTCTGACCCATATTTGAAACTGTTTTCTTTGTTGTTGTTGTTGTTTTTTCATTTAAAAATAGAATAAAATACAAAAGTGTAAAGAGTAAATTCTACATTGAAAGCAGGATTAGGTTTTATAAGTGTGATGGAAAATGAACTGTGTTGGTTACTGGTCCAGAAGCTAAAAATATTTGGTCAATATATGGGTACTGATTTAATATGCCAGGCGCTGTATTAGGCACTAATAAAAATCCATTGCAAGAACAGAATCCAAATTTGGTTTTTTCTTCAAGATCATGGGAGTCTCATATATATCTCTCAAATAACTACTACCCATATCTCAAATAACTTGTTATTGTTTGCAAGAAAAGCACATGAAGACATTCTCTCTCATTAAAGGGAAAAGAACAGGAAAACAGAAGATCTCATCGTTCCAATCAGTAGACTCACCTTTACAGACGGAGAAAAATATATCAAACTTTAACAAAACTGTGATATTATAATTAGGATGTGAATAGTAGATAAAAACTTTAATAACTGTGTTTCACGAAGTCAGAATTCATTATTTGACCAGAGGCTGACAAGAATGTTATTTTTGCATCGATTAATTTCTTTCTTTTTATAGAAAGTAAATTAATAATGTAAATAAGATTGCAAGAGGATCCTTGAAAATACTTAGTAGAACAAACTTTCTAAGCACCCTCAAGCACTTTAGAAGGATCCATTTCCACACAATTGATATGCTAATTACAAACCATTAAATCAAGTCAAAGATGTGTATTGGATAACACTTTGTTAGTTTAATGTGAGTTAATGTAGGTACTTGAAATAATAGAACTCTATTCCTTTCTGAAATAATGTATTTTCAGGGTTTTTTTTTTCTTAATTGAGACTAAGCTTCCTCCAATTAGTACAGATTAATGACATTTTACGGAAGTCAATATTTAGGAACCTAGAGGTATTGCTGACTTTTCTATAACCTAGTTATGGTCAGAGAAGAGATTTAGGTTGGGAAACGTAATCTGGAGTTGATACTTAATGTGCTACCACAAGTGAAATAATACTTCCACACACAATAAAATAACAGATATGACAAATTTGGATCTGATCCAAATCACATCATTAACAATTTGAAAAATAGATATAGACCTAGCAAAGAAAGAGCAAAGAACATCTTTGCTAGCTAACATTGAAAGAAACGACTTTTAATATATAAAGATTTCATCTAAGGAAAAATGAGTCTCGTACATCTATATATGTGTGAATATATATAGACATAGATGATAGATAGATAGATAGATAGATATGCACTAATAAAGCATTTTAAAATAAGGACAAGGTGGGAACCTAGGCAATTTACACATTACTGTAGGCCATTTTTACTGAGGGGGTTGGGAGAGGAGACAGGAAGGAAGGATAGTGTTGACTTGAAAAACTTGATGGGGCTTTTTATCAGCATTACATGTTTATTAGCCATCATAAAATACAAAGGTTCTAGAGAGCTGTTTGTGAAAGAGGAATGAACAATATTTCCCTTTAAAAAAAGCCCAAGGAATATACTGACAACACTTTAGTACACTTGGCAGATGACTTAATACACCCTTTAAAGGTGTATTTTAGTGTGTGAAAATTTTGAACAGCACATAAGTAGAGAGAAATGTAAATGAATACTTCTTTACCACAGATTCAACTGTTTGTCAAGGTTTTGCCAAATTTATTGTCCAACCCCTTCTACACTTCTGGCCCTCTTACTCTTACTTTTCTATCTCATGAACTATATAAAGTAAATCCCAGAGCTTATCTTTCACCTAGACATCTGGTATGCATCTCTAAAAAATTTATATGGACAGTTGATCACAAATGATAGCATATTTTTTTTCTATTTACTTTTCTAATTTATTCCCTATGTATCCTTGCTCTGTCACCCTGGTGGATTGTGTGTAGATTGTTCTGGGACAATGACCTCTTTTCATTTAGAACATGGTCAATGATAAATATTGGCAAAATTTCCTTTTCTTTTAAAGAATGGGTTTTGAGTTGAATGTTGTGTTCAAAACTATTTCACTTTCCATACCTGAATTTTGAAAAAATGTTAGCTTCTAGAAAAAGGGAGAATGTATTTAAAAGAGAGAAGCAGAGTTTACCACAATCTTGGTATCATTTTTACCTTGGTGGAGAGGGACTATGGTCAAAATTTGGCCATATTCCCAATTGCTTTAACTCAGTCAAGATATAAAAGGTTTGGGCGCCTGGGTGGCTCAGTTGGTTAAGCGACTGCCTTCAGCTCAGGTCATGATCCTGGAGTCCCGGGATCGAGTCCCGCATCGGGCTCCCTGCTCGGCAGGGAGTCTGCTTCTCCCTCTGACCCTCCCCCTCTCATGTGCTCTCTCTCATTCTCTCTCAAATAAATAAATAAAATCTTTTAATAAAAAAAAAAGATATAAAAGGTTTATCATGTATATTATGTCCATTTTTAAATCAATTTTCCCTTCTCTTCCATCATTTAAAATGGTCCAACAAGAGAGGAAGTTTTAAAATCATATTTTTCAGCTCATCACCATATTTAATTTTGTAAAGCTTTTTTATTGGCTCTTCAGATAAATAAAACCTAAAATAGCAACTGTACCTTTAAATGATTCCCCCTGCATATTGTTCTCTCTAAATATTTTATTTATTTAAAAACAATATAACCACATTAATATTTATTTAGAAATTTGTAGTAATCATTTTCTTTTTCATATAATGAGAAATTACCATAGGCTAATTCAGTGAATGAAGCATTTCACATACAAATTTTTGCATTATCTGATAGGTTTTCATATGTAAATCACATGCATCTGTTTATCTCCGGTGAATAGTGTCAAATATCCTCAATGCAAAATGAACCTTAAGTAACATTATCTTCCTAATGACTTTTCTTTTCCCAAAGAAAAATTAGCTATTTGTGCCAGGTATTTAGAAATTGTCATTTAAAAAGAGCTTTTTTGTTGTTTGTTTGTTTTTACTGGACTGCCTCAGAGTAAAAAGGAAAATGAACTCTTTGAAGTGAATTGCCATTATGTTGCCCTTATCCAAGCCTTTTGGAGTTTTTAGATTATGAGATCTCAGCTATGAACACTTTTGAAACACAGAAGGTGTAATGTTTCAATGAAAATAAGAAATTCCACTGCACTTAAAGGATTTTTATTAGAAGTGAGGCACTTAAATCACGTTTACAAACATGGCAAGACAAATGCTCAAACAACATCTGAAATAGTCTCTCTCCACTTCTCAAGCAGACCTGTCTTTGAATTCACCATGTGGGTGAAATCAAAGCATAGAACAAACACTGTTTTGATATGGCTTTGAAGATGATAACAGCTTCTAATAGAGAAAAAGGCAGCTTTGGGTTTACAAGAAAACCATGATTGACGTGACTCCCAGCCCAAGGAAGTTTACCTTTTAATGAGTGATTGGTGAGAAGTTCTCATCCAATGTTTTAGTTTTGAGAGAAGCTGCCTAAGTAGAATAGATCTTAGACATCTAGACCTGTTACTCAGGATATAACACGCATTATTATAAGCAGCAACATCTTTTGATTCAAATGAGCCTATGCAGGATCCAGATGTGTACAGGATAGTTAGAGGTGGCCCACGGGTTAGAAATTTTTCTCCGTGGTATGTAAGCTTCATGTAATGTGGTCCTTACATGGAATGGCTTAACTAATACTCTTAAATAGTAAAATAATGATCACAACCAAGGAGACATTTAACTTGTAATTATTTTTTGTTTTTCTTCCTTTTTTTTTTTCTCCTTTTTCTTTTTTAGAACTTGGAATTTCTGGTCTTGGTAATGGAAGTGTTAGTCGGTACCTTCACTGCCCACCCTCCCTTAAAATAACTTAATCATCACAATTTTCCTGTATTTTTGTGAATCTAGTTTCAAATCACCAGATTTCTCATCCTTTTGCTTTGTTTTGTTTTGTTTTGTTACATTCTTGAGGACTTGAATTCAAATTAGTTTGTGTAGACTCAAATCAAACTTGTTTTACATTCTTGTTCATGTTTTAGGGAGAAATTAGTTTTAACCTTTTGAACTAATAAGCAAAGTATAACAACACCAGAGAATATTTTAAATCCCAAAGAAATATTAGCACCACAAATTATCTTGTAAAATGGTGACGTTGTAGTAGAGATAAACAGTCTGGGCAGCGTTTAGTACTTTTGTCAGAAATTGGCTAGATGTTCTCTAATTGTTTTCTACTCTTGGGCACACTGGAATACATTTCTCAAACTCTCCTGCAATCAGACTGGGGACATGTGAGTCATTTTTGGCCAGTGCTTTATGAGTGAAAGTAATGTATGCTTCTTCCAGGCTTGGAAGAAAAATTCCCTGGCAATAGTCTAAGTCTTACCATCTCCTGACTAGAGAGCTGTTTTACGATTAAAGTTTTCTTAGAACACCGCTATGCCTAGTTGTTTGCAAATATCTATGACTGCTTTGATGCTACAGTGACAGGTTGAGTATTGCAACAGACATCCTATAATAGGTAGGAAAGCATAAAATATTTTCTATCTGATTCTTTACATTAAAAAAAAAAGTTTGCGGACTTAAAGATTAGAAAGAGACTCAAAGATTGACGACTCTGATTAGAAGAAAGAAGAGAGTTAGTGGTGTTAAGGGAGACATTTCAGAAATTTATGACTTGGAATGGGAATGATCCGTGGTGTGGCTATACATCTGAGTTGCTAAAAATGTATAAAGTAAATTGATGTAATGGGAAAGTATGAAGAGATGTCTTCATATATGTAAATAGTGGGACTTACCCTGCCAATTTGGATCACATATGTAGTCACATCTTTTTAATGTTTTTTTTCAATTAATGCCCTATGAGCAATAAGTCCATCATCTCTCTTTCTTCAGACCTCCCCACCTCCTCAGATTGGGCAAAGATTTTATCAGCTTATTCATGGTGAGGGCAACAATTCTTTGATTGCCAGACTGAAAGAGAAATAGGATCTTAATTGGTTTACCACTGTTGTTACTTTTTACAGTCACATGAGGGAGCTTTTGGAGACTCCTCTTGTGCACAGATCAATGGGTGCTATTTGTTAACATTGTTGGCATCATATTGCAACCATGAATTGTGACTCTAGGCCGAATACCGGAGATGTAGTTTAATATACATGTAAGTTCAGATGTGTTCTTCTTGGGCAAGTAGTCTAGAAGAGCTTTTAACATTAGCCATAAACTGGGCTAAACCAGTTCCAATCAACAAACTCTTAGGTTGTTTTTTGTATTGATGGGAAATCACCTGTCTATATTCTCTGCTTATCCACAAAATTTTTGTTTTAGAGACTCATTCCAATTTCAAGCTTTGTACCTTGGCCAGAATGTCCCTAGAGTCATTATGCAAATAGGTTCATTCTCTCACCCTGAGCTCTGCATAGAGGTGGATTTTGCTAAACCACATGGAAAGAAAAAATCTTGTTTCAACCTAATCCCAGGACTATGAGTTTCTACTTGCCCCATATTTGCATAACTGAAAGGGTCACACAAATGACCCAGGGCAGGACAAAGAAGATCTGCACTAAGATGACCTTCCATTTCTGCAAATTCAAAGAGCGGCTGGCAGCCTCTCTGGGTAATACAGAGTCAAAACCACCATAACAATTACAACAGTGAAAAATACACATTTTGGCATATATGTGTGTATGTGTGTGCATACGTGTGTATATTTATATTATACAAACATATTAAACATGCACATACATGCAGATTTCATCAATAAAATAATTTGAAATATGTATAGTAACAATTTTATCAAGAAACACAAACAGTACTTAAAAGTTTATATTAAAAAAAAAAAAAGAAGTACCTTGCTGTACCTCTTTCTAATTCCCAGCTCTGCTATCTCAGACTTTAATTCTAACCTTTGCTATTATATTATCAAATAATAAATTTATAATTCAATTCTTGATTTATCAATTTTTAAATAATCTATTAATTTTACCTTTTGTTAATTTCAACATTTTATTTTATTTTCCCTTTGCAATTCTCCTAAGAGATTACTACAACTTGGGATTCACTGGTCAGTTTTGTATGTTTATGGTGATATTAATGTGATGCACTCCCAAATGGAGAATTACACTCTTTCAGAATCACTCTTGATTTTTATTGGATTAATCATGGCAATGTTTTCCATTTTGCTTAGTTTTATATTTAACTACTAAAGAAAACGATGTTCCACCAACTATTTCAAATGCCCAATACTAATTTTTGAAAACTCAAGCATATTGCATAATCAATCAGTTATATATATTTTTTCTTCTAACAGTCTCTCAACCCCTGCCTCATCTAATCTGACCAGTTTGCTTTCTAAATTTAGACGATAACTATCATCTTGACACTTTGCTTTTCTCTGCTCTGTGTTGGCTTTTCTGTTTCTTGAATCTGTTGTCTTTCTCTTTGTTTACTTCTCATTTTCTTAGAGCAGTTTCTCTAGTACTTGCCAAGAAAAAAGAGCCCACCTTAAATTTTTAAAAAGTCTTAATTCTGTGCTTATACTTGATTGATCATTTATCTAAATATAAAATTCTGAGGTAAAATATTTTCTTTAATAATTTCTAAGATATTCCTTCATAGTAGACTAGCAGAGTGGTTACTTTTGAGAAGTCTGATGCCATTTTTATTCCATGTTTAATTTCTACTCTATGCATGTGACCTCTGATTCTCTCTCTCTGTTTCTCTGTCTCTCAGCTTGTCTCTCTTTTTATCTTCCCTTTCTTTTCTTTCTATATCTCCCACCTTTGGATACTTTAACTATATCCTCTCACTTTTATTACTGAATCTTTCAAAACACAGAAAGAATCCTATAATGAGTCCTTACATACCCATCTTCCAGCTTCAAACATTATCAATGCAAGGCCAATCTTACCTCCTCCCTCCATACTTCTCTTAATGCTGCATACCCACAATACGCACTGATATATTTTTGAGCCAATTCTTGCCTTTATATCATTTCATTCATTATTGTGTATCTCTAAAGTATAGGACTCTTTCTTCCTTGTTTGTTTTTGTTTTTTGGGAACCCAGAAGTCTGAGGACCCAACCATTTAGTATTTAAACATTTAATTAATCCCACTGAACAAATCTGAAGGTAGATAGGGCAAGGCACATTTGGCAGTTTTATAAATCATCAGGGACTCCGAACTCAGGGTCCTGTCCTGTCCCTTCAGTCCAATCTGGAGGTACAGACAACTTCTGTAAAAGCTGATTGCTTTGTGTGCCTCCTTGCCTAAGCACATTCTCAGTGCATTGTCTTTAAGGCATAGAACTTATCCCCATTGTCCAGAACGGCTGGGACAAGTCCTAAATTCAGCCCATATCCCAAACAGGATGATGGAGAAAAGGGGAAGAAGACTCTAGCATCTTCCTTTTGAGGAGACTTGTCAGAAGTACAACAAACATTTCTGTTACATTTCACTGACTAAACATAGTGAATTGACGGGAAATAACTACAAGAGAAGTTGGGAATTAGATAGATAAATGATAGATAGATAGATGATAGATAGATAGATAGATAGATACGTTTGATAATTAAAGTATTTAGATACATATATAGAGATAGATATGCCTATATATGTATAATACACATATATGTAATATTTATATATTTAATATGTATAAACTTCAATGGTCAAACTTCCATTAATTGGCATTACACTAAGTGAATTTTTAATATATTTTTAAAAATTGTATTTTCAAGGTTTTTAATCAATCTCTATATGTTAAGACTTTAAATTCAACTTAAGTAATTTCTTGTGTGTTCTTTTCTTTCAAAAAGATATTACAATACCAAATGCATAGCAGTAAAATGCCTCAAGCCTAGAGGTTGTCAACCAAATCAACTTCCTCCTTTCCCTACATTTTCACTCACTATTTATACTTAACTGGTGTCAACTCTTTATTGAGATTACAAAGTCCATTAAATGTTTATGTTGATATTTTGAATGTACAAAATTATATACTTATTTTTCCATGGGAACTTCGGAATTGTCTTAAAAATTTGGAAAACGTCAATCAACATTGATAAAATCTCAATGTCTTTGCCCAGGCTTTTATGGATCCTGACTCAAACAATTGAGAATTCTCAATTTTAAGGTACTTTATTGAAGACACAAGGGAAGATGCTTGGCCCATATTTCTCATTCTAATTTGACATTTTAGTCCCAGAGCCTCAATACACTGAAGCATAACTTAAAATTATTCATGATCACTCAAGAATGCTTAGTAACAAAGGCAGTGTACAGTAATTGGAAATAGGGCAAATTCTTGAAAGCTAAGTTAACACCTGCCTCTTGAAATAAAACAGAGAAAGAGATAGTTGCAATGCAATTTCAGAAGAAAACACACAAAAATCAATGCCTAGTTGTTGGAGCGCACGTAAAGATAAGAATTTCCCCCCAGAATGAATTTCTTTGAATTTAAGACATTTGAAATGTTAATTTTTTCTTATGCTTTACTGAATAAATATTACAAATAAGTCCCTGCCCTAATTGAACGAATTCTTTGTATGTTTATTTTTTTTCTTTTCATTTCATCAGTGTTAATTTTCACAGATCGAATGTAGTTCTCATACTTAATGGTGGATTATGATACTAGCAAAAATATATAAGCTAAAGTGATATAAATTATGTTAATTATGTTACAAATAAATAGCATCAGGAGCTAAGGCCCAAGTGTTAAGACTTAACAAGACCTCATCTTTATCAGCTATAGATTACATAGCAATTTAACATAAATAGCTTCCTAAATTTGTTTTTTTAATTTTTATTTATTTATTTTTTTAGCTTTCTAAATTTAATTTAATATGTAAAGTTGCTTAAAACTTAAATAAGGCAATAAATAAAATGCTATATATTTACTCTTTTTACTTTCTAATTTTGAAAATTCCCAAAGCATCACCTGCCCTCATATATGCATAACCTCCCTCATTATGAACATCTCCCACCAGAGTGGAACATTTGTTATAATTGATGAATCTACATTGACACAACATAATCACCCAAGGTCCTTAGTTTATATTAGGGTTCATTCTTAGTAGTTACACATTCTATGGGTTTTAACAAATGTATAATGGCATGTATCCATCACTATAGTATCATACAGGGTATTTTCACTACCCTAAAATGCTGGGAATGGCCAGCAATCACTGTACCTACGGATGAAAGATGACTCCAAACTTGGCCGTGAAAGAGAGAAGGCAAGGGGGTCAACACTCAGAGATGAAGACCCTCTGCTCTTCTTTGCTCTTATTGGTCCTTCAGGATATCCTTATCACTGTTTCTCAAGCACATGATGTGTGACAAAGGGTCTTACTGAAACTGAGAGGATTTATGGGAAAGATAAGATATGCTAATCTGCGTGTTCTACTAAACATAGCCTAAGGGACAATGCACACATCTCTTAGATCACAGGGCGGCTGTTTGGGCTAAGAAGGCTTCGGGAAGGCAACTCCCTGCAGCATTCCAACGGCGGAGTGGTCACGCGGGCCTCAGCATTCAAGGCCTACGCCCTTTCCAAAACCTTCTGGTTTCCAAAACCACCCCTAGCGGCCTCTGTGTTACATTTTAGCAAGCCAGGTATTATGGCTGATTTCATGCTCTGCAATAACCCCAACACTAAAAGTCCTCTGTGCTCCTCCTATGTATCTTTTTTCCCCCTCTCCTCACCAAAATCCTGGAAACCACTGATCTTTTTATTATCTCCATAGTTTTGCCTTTTCCAGAAAGTCATATAGTTGGAATCATACTGTATGTAGCCTTGGCAGATTGGCTTCTTTCACTTGATAATATGCATTTAAGTTTCCTCCATGTCTTTTCATGGCTTGATAATTCATTTCTTTTTATCACTGAATAACATTCCACTGTCTGGATATACCACAGTGTATTTATTCCTTCATCTACTGAAGGACATTTTGGTTGCTTCCAAGTTTTGGCAATTATCAAGAAGCTGTGATAAATATTCATGTGCAGGTTTTTTGTGTAGACTTATGTTTTCAACTCCTCTGGGTAAATACCAAGGAGTGTAATTGCTGAATCAAAGAATATATTTAGTTTTGTAAGAAATCACTAAACTGTCTTCCAAAGTCACTGTACCATTTTTATACTCCCACCAGCAATGAATGAGAGTCCCTGCATTCCAAATCCTTACCAGGATTTGGTATTGTCAGTATCCCACATTTTGGTGATTCTACTAGGTATGTGGTGATATCTCATTTTTTAAATTTGCATTTCCCTAATGATATATGACATTTTTTAGGTGCTTATTTGCCATCTATAAATCTTTGATGAGGTATGAAATAAGGTTCTTGGCCCACTTTTACAAAAGTTGTATGTTTTCTTTCTTTCTTTTTTTTTTATTTAAGATTTTATTTATTTATTTGGAGGGGAAGAAAGCACAAGCTGAGGGAAGGGCAAAGGGAGAAGCAGGCTCACACACAGCAGGAAGTCCAATAGGCTCAATCCCAGGACCCTGGGACCATGACATGAGCTGAAGGCAAAGGCCCAACTGACTGAGCCACCCAACCTCCCCAAGGTTGTATGTTTTCTTATTTTTGAGTTTTAAGTGTTCTTAATTCTTGAATAACAGTCCTGTGTCAGATGTGAACTTTGCAAATATTTTCTATTAGTCTGTGGTTTGTTTTCTCATTCTTTTGACATTACCTTATACAAACAGAAGTTTTTAATTACAATGAAGTTCAACTTACCAATTATTTTTTTCCATGCATCATGGCTTTGATACTGTATCTAAAAAGTCATTGCCATATCCAAGGTCATCTAGGTTTTCTCCTATGCTATGTTGTAGGAGTTTTATAGTTTTGTGTTGTACATTAAGTCTATGATCCATTTTGAGTTAATTTTTGTAAAGAGTGCAAGATCTGTTATCTAGATTCACTTTTTGATATCCAGTTGTTCCAGTACCATTTTTTTTAAAGATTAACTTTGTTTCATTGTATTGCCTTTGCTCCTTTGTCAAAGACCAGTTGACTATATGTTTGTGTGTCTATTTCTGGGCTCTCTATTCTCTTCCATTGGCCTATTTGTCTATTCTTTCTCAAATATCACAGTGTTGTTTACTGCAACCTTCTGGTAAATTTTGGATCTGGGTAGTATCAGTTCTTCAACTTTGTTCTTCCTCAACATTGTGTTTGTTATTCTGGGCCTTTTGCATCTCCATATAAACTTTAGAATTAATTTGTTGATATATACAAAATAACTTTCAGGGTTTTGATTGAGATTGCATTAAATTTGTAGATCAAGTTGGAAGAAATGACATCTTGACAATATTAATGTCTTTTTATCCATGAACATGGAATATCTCTCCATTTATTTAGTTCTTTGATTTCATTCATCAGACTTTTACAGGTTTCCTCATATAAATCTTTTACAACTTTTGTTAAATGATACTGATTTATTGCATTTTGGGAGTGCTGTTGTAAATAGTATTGTATTTTTGTTCAAATTTTACTTGTTCATTGTTGAGATACAAAAGAGTGATTGACTTTTGTATATTAGCCTCTATTTTTTCAACCTTGTTATAATCTCTCATTAGTTTCAGGAGTTACTGCTGTTGCTGTTGCTGATTGTTTCCAATTTTCTACATAGATGGTCATATAATCTGTGAACAGAAGCAGAGGCAGTTTTAATTCTTTCCTCCCAATTTATATGTCTTTAATTTTTTTCTTTCTTTCTTTTTCCCTCTCTCTCTCTTTTTTTTTTTTTTTTTTAGCTTTTTGCATTAGCAACTTCCAGCAAGGTGTCAAAAAATGAGTGGTGAGAGGGGACATTCTTGCCTTGTTTCTGATCTTAGTATAAAAGGTCTGATTTTCCCATCATTAAGTATGATATTTGCTTTTTATATCATATAACACCATAGTTTATTTTTCATACTTATTATGTTCTTATTAATTCCCACCTTATATTCATAATACCAATTGACTTGAGAAAGGGCTTGCTGGAGATTTTTCTCATACTTGGAATAGAATTAGAACATGATATAAATCTATTTAATATTCTTCTGAAAAGTAGTCCCAGTTTGTTTATGTTACAGTTACTTTTTGCTCACTGCCAGTTTCATTTTAACAATTTCATAGACTTTAATGCCCATAATTTACCTATTCTGCCACCTTCTGAAGAGAAGATATTTCCTTCTTCATGAGCTCAACAAAATATAACTATATCTTCAAATAATAACATTTATAGAACACAAATGAAATATACCACCATCCCACCATTGATAATGGTCTCTTGTAATATTCACACTTTCTTCACTACTATACAATTGTTCTTTTGTGTGCTAAGGCATTTCTGGTTGCAAAAGGCAGGTCCTAAAATATTTTTGTGTGTGTGATGGAATGATAAAATATGTTGTAGGTCATTGGAATTAAAAAAAATAGTAAATCACTTGCTATACCAATGATAAATCACTTACTAGGTCCACAATGTAATTTTTAGATGCTCCAAGGACATAGGTTTCATAGTCAAATAAGTTTAGAAAAAACTATATCTTTAATCTTAGAATTGTCTAGAATTTAATCTTAGAATTGTCCTATTCTTTTTTCACAAAGTACATTATTATAATAAAAAACTCTGAAAAATATAGCAGTATTTTTTTAAAGATTTAATTTATTTATTTATTTTAGACTGAGGGAAAGAGAGAGCAAGTGAAGGGGAAGAGCAGAGGAAGAGGGAAAAGCAGACTCCGTGCTGAGTGCAGAGCCTGATGTGGGGCTTGATCTCCCCACCCTGAGATCATTACCTCTGCCAAAATCAAGATTTGGATACCCAACTGACGAAGCCACCCAGGTGCCCCTATAACAGTACTTTTTAATTGTTTTCTTTACAACTTTATAAGTATCTCTATGATCCCTATATTTGGAGTGTTTAAAATGCAAAAGTGTATTATAAGTACTCTGGAACATTTCTGATGCTTTACAAAGGCCTGACATGAATTAATACTCTGTAATACTGTTTCAGTTTTTAATGCTGTTTAACTAATAACTAATATTTTGATGCCGGGCCTCTATGACAATAAAATATAACAATCCCTCTAAGTAATGCCATGTTAAATTCTAATTTAAGCACAATTTCATATATTTGCTTATAGCAACTTACTAACTTTATATGCATTAATCAATCCAAGGCTACTAATACATACAGTTTCTTCCCTGCTTTCAACAACAGCAAAGGATATTTGAGCATTTTTAAGATAACTTTTACAATTGCAAAATGGGAATAAAAAGTGTAATAATCTACTTGAAAAGAAATTGAGGAATTATCAGTATTAAAAATTAATAAAATGGGGATAAACAGTAGTAGGGCACATGTATTTCTCTACACTGAAGAACTTGAAGACATATGAGTAACTCATTCTTATGTTACAAGGAGGAAGAAAGACAGAGACAGAAGGATTGAGAAAGACAGAGACAGAGAAACAAAGAATAGCGAGACAAAGTGACCGACTTTTCCATTCCACCCTTGCTTTAAAAAACAAAGAACTTCATTTGTTCTGGTCTGTTTTCTGTTTCTATTAGCAGTTTAGCATACTAAAGAATTTTCTGTATTTATCTTTCTTAATAACATGAAAACCTGAAAATCATTTGTTTTCTTAAAATTCAATTAGAAATTCAAAGGTTACCTCTTACTTGTGTGGTAAGACATAATAATTTACCTACCTATTTCTTTGAATTATATTCAAGCACTAGGGAAATTGATCTTTGAAATATCATTAGCTGTTCTCAGGGAAAAAAAGTATTTTAATTAAAATAGATAAAATGATTCTACTAATTCTTCTTACTTATATGTTCAATTCTTTAGCTTAAATTAAGAAGCTCGATGTTCTAAGAATATGTAAATAGTATTCCCTTACTTGACTCTATGTTCTAAACCTTAACTATATGCATATAGCCATTTTGCAAATTTTCTCATTTTGATGTCCTTTACATCATAGTTTTGGACTAATTCAAGACATGCATGTATGAATATTTTTAATGTCAATTATAGCTAATATTTTTAGCAGTATAGTTGTATTGCCTTTTAAGTATATGTTCAAGTTAAAGCTGTTTATCAGGTGAAAACTAGTAGATTGCATAAAGAATTGCTTTAAAAATTTATTAATTAAAGGGTATGTACCTTGATGAATAGATTTGCATGCTGAATTATTAATTGATTATATAAGTTTGTATAAATTTTACTGTTTAAAGAAAACAAAAATGAAGGCTCTTCTGACAGTTGAATTCATGTGGATTGAACCAATGGCTTATTTAGATTTCAGGTTATTTAACCTCAAATGGCTTCCATAATCTCAGAGTTACCAGCAGATATCTTATATTTACTAGGCAAAGCCACACACACACACACACACACACACACACAGCAGTTTAAGTCAGAATTACTGCCAGTTTGCTGGTGACAGCTACAAGAGTTGATCACTCTTTAGTTTTAAAAGTAGAATTATAGGGGCGCCTGGGTGGCTCAGTTGGTTAAGCGACTGCCTTCGGCTCAGGTCATGATCCTGGAGTCCTGGGATCGAGTCCCGCATTGGGCTCCCTGCTCGGCGGGGAGTCTGCTTCTCCCTCTGACCCTCCCCCCTCTCGTGCTCTATCTCATTCTCTCTCTCTCAAATAAATAAATAAAATCTTTAAAAAAAATAAATAAATAAAAGTAGAATTATAATGAAAATTGTACGGAAAAAAATTTAGTATCTTTAACATGATAGAGAATTTAAGGATGCGTTAAGAAACCTTAGAAATAGCTAGGAATAACTCTCTAAGATGAAAACTGTATCAATGAAAGATAAAAACAAACAAAAGGTGCAGAATAGTTCTTCAAAGATTTGCCATCTCTCGAGTGACTTTTCGAAGAACAAGCTATGTATCTGTGTAGTAAAGAACTTAACCTTGCCCAAAATGACATCTGGACTTTGCCCTCAACTCCTACTTGATAATCTTTGTTTGCCTGAGGGTCTTTGGCTAGCCAGATAGTAACAAGGTGATTTGTGGTGAAGGCTTTGGACCACATGGTATCAGTTGACCTGTGAGTGAGATAAACCACATGAAATTACTCAGTCATGCCTATGTCATGAAGCCTCAGTAAAAACTCTATACACCAGGGCTTGGGTGAGCTTCAGTGGTTTACGATACTCTGTATGTATTATGACATACTCATGCTGGGGAATTAATACGTTCTGACTCCATGGGGAGAAGGCAATGAAAGCTTCATACAAACTTAGTACTTTCCCATTCTCTGCCCTGTGCACCTCTTCCTTTGATGGATTTTAATCTGTACCTTTTCTTTGTAATAAACCATGAGTATAGCTTCCAATGAGTTCTGGGAGTCCTCTAGCAAATTATCAAAACCAAGAGTAGTTTTGGGAACTTCCCAAACTTGCAGTTTGGGTAGGAAGAGAAAGTGATCCATGGACTCTAACTGTTCAGTAGCTCTAACTTTCACAGTTCATGTTTGAAGTAAGAATGTGCAAGCTTGTATAGACACTGCTCTCTTTAACTTTGGAGTTGGCAAAATTCTTCACAATACATATGAATGTTTTGAAATATGACAGGTGTTTTAAAAACTCATTTATGTAACTTAACGTCAATAAAATTAAACTCTGGTGAAAAAGTGGTCTTTCATAATACATAAATCTGTCAAATAATCACAGAGAATAAGAATCGTAGATTTGTTAACTTGCCGGGTTTGGTGACTATGTACTTTGGCATGAGACAGTTAGCGGCTGCATTTTTTGGGGGGGAGAGGGCTTACAGTCTCACCATACTCTGTGTCCTAACTGGGGGCAGAAGGGGCACTCACTAATTCTAATTATATAGAAAAAATGACTCTTGTAAACACAAATGTACTGCAAGGGAACTCACTAATTAGAGTATTGTCAGTATGTAATGACAGAAATTATTTTATGCTACTAATCAGCAATTAGGGAGTTCCTATTGAATGTAAAAGGGAGGTTGGTCAAGCTAAACAAGTGTAGAGTGAACACATTCTGTTTTGGGTATGTCCTGCAATGGAAAAGATGTGTCAAAACCATGATTCAAGAGGACAGGTAACTTCATGTCCTAGAAGCATAGAGCAGGTCTTCTTTTAACTAACAACAGGATAGGTACATCTTCATCCTTTGTGCTATCTTATGCCTAAGTCAGCTTCTCAAGTGGACACTAATTCTCTCATTTTATTGTGATAGAAAATATATAAAAGTGGGGCGCCTGGGTGGCTCAGTTGGTTAAGCGACTGCCTTCGGCTCAGGTCATGATCCTGGAGTCCCGGGATCGAGTCCCGCATCGGGCTCCCTGCTCCGTGGGGAGTCTGCTTCTCCCTCTGCCCTCTTCCCTCTCGTGCTCTCTGTCTCTCATTCTCTCTCTCTCAAATAAATAAATAAAATCTTTAAAAAAAAAAAAAGAAAATATATAAAAGATAAATATTGAATTCCTCAGAATATTCTTTCAACCAATAGCCCAATGACCTTAATAATGGCTCTAATTTTGATGAAACACCATGTGAAATACATTCTGGGAGTTGTTGTATGCAACAAAATCTTCTACCTCTCTATAGTAATAATATCAGTAGACTCAATTACAGCAATTTGTAGGAAAAGACTGCTTCCTTCATTAAAATCTTCAAAACATTTTTCTAAGTATGTGTGTACACATGTGGCATAGAATTTCTTCTGTACCACATATCATGTTTAGTTAACAATATTATTAATAATCTATTTAGGGTAGATTATTAATAAGGATAACACACAGGAGAAAATGTTGTTTCTCCTACTTTTGGTGTCTTATACTTACCTGCCTGTTGTTTATTATACTTGGGAGTTTTTTTGTTGTGTTTGTTTGTTTTTTAACTCTACTTGAGAAGTGAGTGGACATATCTGAGGAAAAACTGGAACTTAAACAAACATAATAGTTGATAGGCTAGATTATGTTGCATTAATAAACAATGAAGATTCCCAATGGCTTAATAAACGCAAAGTTATTTTTCATTCAGGTTGCATGTCCAAAGAACATCAACGCAAAAATGTGGTCATCAGGTACCCAACATGATAAAGTCTCCACCATGCTGAATGACACCATCAAGCCACCTGTCACAATAGATGTGTTAAAAGAAAAAAGGTTTTCTTGTCATCAACCATCTATTTTTGCTATAACACATAACAGAAAGGAAAATGTGGTTCTTCTTTTTATCACAGGAACTCTAAGACAAATTTTTCTTATCATCTATCACTACAGAAAAGTTGTGCAGTACAAGATATGGAGGTTAAAAAGAATAAATCACTTCCAGTGTATAATAACTTGGGCCAAGCCAAATTTGGGCATTGCAGGAGGCGGTATTTTGTGATCTTTCAGGGGAGGAGCAGAATCCTCAGAGGGGTACTGACTGACTGGGATTATCAGGGTAGTCAAAAAAGATAGACAAGAAGGAATGGGGTTGGGTTATAAATAAATTTCTAAATCAAGCATGTATATGGGTGATTTGGGGGGTATTATAGATCTATTATTTTTTCTCACTTTCTTTAAAATGTATATTTATAAATCATGTTGCTGTAACTTCACATTGTCTCATGTGTTCTATTTTATTTTTTTTTATTCTTATGTTAATCCCCATACATTACATCATTAGTTTTAGATGAAGTGTTCCATGATTCATTGTTTGTGCATAACACCCAGTGCTCCATGCAGAATGTGCCCTCCTCAATACCCACCACCAGGCTAACCCATCCTCCCACCCCCCTCCCCTCTAGAACCCTGTTTGTTTTTCAGAGTCCATCGTCTCTCATGGTTCGTCTACCCCTGTCTCATGTGTTCTAATAATCAGGGCAGAAATGATGGACTCTAGGGAAAAGTGAAAAGTCTTGCTCATGGAGCCCTAAGTTGGCCTGAAATTGCAGAAGTCTACTAAATTGAGTGCTTGGATGATTCCTCCTGTCCTTCACATTATTCAGTGGTGAGTTTTACCACCAATGGGGTGAAAAAGAGATTGTAGGGTTATTTGAACAATGTTTGCCTTCACTATCAGATTGTATTGTGAGGGCATAACAGTGTCTAAATTGTTTACCATTTTATCTCAGATGTCTAATGTATGTTGGGCATGAAGTTAATGCTCAATAAATATTTTATGACTGAATAATTTAAAAATGAATGTTTACATGGAGTTTTAAAATTTAGGGAAAGTGAAAAAAATGGAATGTTTCAAATTGGTGAATTGCATATCTTTTAAAAATAAACATAGAAAAATGCTTTCAAACACAGCCAGATTTACCAAAAGGAGAAATATGAAACTTTTAAATAAAGGACAGTAAAACATTTAAACTTGTATGTTATATACTGTGATTTTCTGCAAAATATAAATATATGAAATACTGACTTTCAGATTCACATTTTGTCCCAATTAAAGAATTCATCAGTCATATTTGGTCAAGGTTTAATTACGTGTCTGAACAGTTTTTTAGGTAGCAAATTATAATTTTTCCCCAATATAACTGTCTGAAATGTAAAAATTTGAATTATTATGTTGACTGTTTTATATAAGTTTCCTCAGAGTCCCATCTAAAGTAACTTTCTCAGAGAACCTCCAGCAATAATAATTTTCTACCCTCTGTAAGGCTTACATCTTCCTTTTAACTCTCTCTGATATATGGAGGATTAGATAAACAAGTGAAATAATATACATACCCCAAACATAATTTTAGCAATTAACTTCAAACTCTTCCACTACCAATTCTTACAGGAAGTCTTGCAAGTAATAATATCTACTGATTTAAGTTTTCACACCTTTTTCCTCTCCCTGCCAGTCTCACTAACAAGCAGAGAATAGAAATACTAACAAGGTGATAACTGTCCAAAATGTGGACAGCAGGAAGAAAAAAGAGGAAGCAAAAACCTTGAATAACTGACAACCTAGATAATCAGCCCCCACCTAATTACAATCTCACTGTATTCTCATGTTATTTAAAAATGAGTCACATTATTATTGATAGAGTTGATTTAGGTATAAAAATGAATATTGGTTTGTTACAATTGCAATGCATTTATGTTTACGTGTGTAATTTTTTCTATATAATTCAAATATTATTTTTTTCTTCCAAAAGATTTAGTGCCCATTGGACTGTTGTATAAAAGTTAAGCTAAGGTAATCTGTAATCTTCCCTTGCATTTAACAAGAAGTACATGAAAGATATTTAACAATCTTGCTATTTTGGCAGAAACTCAAAACAAACATATGTAACAGTTTTCAAGAGAAATATCAAGCAGGCAGTGCCAAATCAAGGCATTATATTTAGTTTGCTGTAAATAATATGGTGTTTGCACATACTCCATTCTGAAACTAGTCCTGTGTACTTTTTTAAATTAGCAGAATACTGGACAGCACCTTTCTTGGAAACAATAATAAATTATTTTCTGATTGAAAATCATTGCCAACGTAAATCTATCTTTTCAGATTAGAGCTAACCTAAGACAGTGATGCATAAATAAAAAAATACTTAAATTATTGAGTAAAAATTATCCATGACATAAATACATGAAAATCACAGTGCCTTAGAAATAGTCTGTTCCTATGCTTATCCAAAATATCAGCTGAGGTATATTTGTGGGAAATAACATTTCATATATAAAATGAAAAACAGGGGCGCATGGGTGGCTCAGTCATTAAGCGTCTGCCTTCGGCTCAGGTCATGATCCCAGGGTCCTGGGATCGAGCCCCACATCGGGCTCCCTGCTCCGCGGGAAGCCTGCTTCTCCCAGTCCCACTCCCCCTGCTTGTGTTCCCTCTCTCGCTGTGTCTCTCTCTGTCAAATAAATAAATAAAATCTTTAAAAAAAAATAGTCATGAACTCTAGGGCATTGGACTTCGTGACAACTATTTAAAAAAAAAAAATAAAATGAAAACACATTTGTTCAATAAGAGAATCTGCTTAAAGAAAAAAAGTAGAATTTCTTTCTTCCACCAATGAAAATTGAATTTACCCAACATTTGGTATTTATTTACACAGGAAGAAAGGTGGACTTTTAGGATTTGGAGGAGTCTGTTCATGTGGAATTATTCTAAGATTCTGTTTAAATATTCATGGAATTTTCTCAAATTAATGCAGTGATTAAAGACTGGAGGTATACTGAGGACAAGCTGAGAAAAGACAACTAAAGAGAGGACTTAAAGTTGAACCTTTAGAAATTTTGTTACAGAATGCCCAGATGGATAACCTACGTGTTTAATTCAATTGGAGAGAGAACACATAACTGATGAAAGAAAAAAAGAGTAGGGACAAAATTGAAAATTTTTTCAGTCCACTCTCCTAATAATCTCTCTTGATGAATGAAGCATATTTAAAAATTTCCCTAATAATAGTGCATCACCTTTCCCAACCCCCAACTCTCGTTTTCTTCTAAATTTATCATCTCTCTTATGTCAAGAAGGCACTTAGCAGAATATCTTCATATGGCACATTCTCAGTAAGTTCTACTTGCTTTCTTTTCATCTGATTTGTTCAAAGCACAATGTACATATTGTGACACTCTTTAAAAGGAATATAGTCAACTGAACACATTTAGAAGACAATTACTATAATAAGAATTTGTTATTGTTAGATACCCAGCATCAGAATTATCTTCATAGTGCAAGAAGATGTTAAAGTGGAAATTTTGGCATGAATGATAAGGCATGAAAGTGAGATATTAGGCAGAAAGAGAGAGTTCCAAAGAAAATGTATGAGAATTGGTTAGAAGTTCTTAAGCTTTGAAATTTCTTTAAGGATGTTAAATATATGTAAAGATTTTTAAAAAGAAATTTTGTGTGAACTTTATGTTCCCCTCTCACAAAGAAGAAAAAATAAATTTGCCTAGTTATCACCTTAAGTTTACTGAGAAAATTCAATGAGACTATTCAGCATAATATGAATCTATTGTGGTATTAGAAGATTCAGAATGGGCTTGTTTATGACTCTTTTTGATAAAAGTCAAAGATAAAAGTTGGGCCATCTAACTCTGACAAACCAAAAAAAAAAAAAAAAAAGTAGTAGTAGTTGCATTTGGGTGGCTTGCACTTCCAGGGTTTATTAGAGAATGAGTTGTGTGTTTTTGCCATAGACAAGATGGCAACCACATAAAAAGGGAGGGGGCTTGGGGACTTCTTAGGTCCTGTCTACCTAGTCATGTAAGCAGACTGTGGTAGAGAGAACCTGGAATTATGAACAAATTTGCCAAGGACCTGGAAGGAGTAAAAGAAGAATGAATTATCTGCAATAAGGGAACTGAAGGTATGAAAAAAAAATAAAAAGAAGGGAAGGAAGAAAGGATGGAAGGATGGAAGGAAGGAAGAAGGAGGAAAGAAAGAAAGGAATCCCAGTGAAATAACTGTCTTTCTCCCCAGCTGGCTAATGTGTTTTATAACCCCCACCATGTTGGGAAAGGTACATGGATATGTGAGACAAGAAAATTCTTATGGACTGATACTAACCTAAGTTTCCATTGCTTAGAACCACATGAAAGACTTCTAAATATCAATGGTTGTGGGTCATTGTACAGTTTAAAGAAAGTAAAGGTAAGCTCAAATATCTAACTTTTCAGATTAAGGCACAGATTAAAAACTAGGCATTCATTATGGATGTGTTAGTAAAATCGTATACTTCAATAGCAGGGATGAAATAGATAAGAGTTAAAAACAAAAGACAAAAAACAAACACACAAACAAACAAAAAACTTTAGAATGCTTGTAGGCTAGAAAAGTGCTTCCTGACTTCAGTAAGGATATGGGTAAACCTGCTAAAGAGTTATCAATTCCAACACTTGAGTCAAATCAAATAGCAAGATTATCTTAAATGAAGGAGTTAGATACTCTTAAAAAATGATCCTTAAATAATATAATTGTGTTCTACTAACTTTCCTTTAGTCTTCCTTTTTTAAAATTTTTTTTAATTTTTATTTTATTATGTTATGTTAATCACCATACATTACATCATTAGTTTTTAATGAAGTGTTCCATGGTTCATTGTTTGCATATAACACCCAGTGCTCCATGCAATACCTGCCCTCCTTAATACCCATCACGGGACTAGCCCATCACCCCCCCAAACCCTAGATTATATGTTAAAAAAAAAAAAAGAAGAAGATCCTTTAGTCTTCCTTAAAAGTGTCTACAGCTTAAGTAACTTAGAACTGAAGACGGGAAATACTCAGACTTTTGATTTTGAGCTACCTCTAATTTCCGGGGAACCAGATGTTAACTGTGGTATATCAAGCTTTTAGTGGTAAGCTGATAATGGAGTTTTATCCAAGAGTCGCTATGGCAAGCTCATTAAGTCCACAAACAAATGCATGTTAATTTTTTAAAACTATTTGTATCTAGTGGGAATATATAACCTTAGCAAATAGCAGATTCCCTACATTGATTCCCCAACCTTGGATGTGAGGGTCTTATAATGAGAAGTGACAATCTGAAGTTCCTGGCATTTGTTTCTCTACCAATATAGTAAATTAAAAAAAAAAATAGAATGTTGATTAATAATAATATTGTATCCCAGAAGGAAACACAGAATTACAGAAGTTATTATCATCACCAAAAATCTGAAAGATTCAGCATTCATTCATATACATATATTTATTTGCCCAGTAAAGAAGATGAATGGATCTTGGACTGTGCATATAGTTAGAAACCTAATCAGGTCACAGTACCAACTGTAACTGCTATTCCTCTTACTGAAGCTAAAAAATGAATGTATTTCTGCCCTGATATAAAGGTAGTAACTTGGAGGGAGGAGGGTTTTTTTCTTCTTTTTTTTTAAATCACATTACCTAATGAACATTTAAAAAAAAAAAAAAGTTTACATGGCAGTGAAATAACTCATACCATGACCAACTTTCCTCAGGGTTACATCAATTATCAGTTTCCATGAACCTAATATATTTCTTAGTGACCATGATCATCTCCATATTTCATAGACTATAACTGTCTTATTATATTTCTACCATCATGCCTCTAGGAACTAGAGAGAAAAAAGTAGCAGGTACCCTTAGATGCCTTAAATAATACCAGCAGATAGGAGATAAACTCAATAAAATTACAGTATTCTGGGGAACCTGGGTGGCTCAGTTGGTTAAGTGTCTGCCTTTGGCTCCGGTCATGATCCCCCAGTGTCCTGGAATTGAGCCGCGCGTCGGGATCCCCGCTCAGCGGGGAACCTGCTTCTCCCTCTCTTCCCTGCTTGTGCTCTATCTTTGTTGCTATCTCTGAGTGTGTGTGTGTGTGTGTCTCTCTCTCTCTCTCTCAAATAAATAAATAAAATCCTTCAAAAAATATGGTGGTCTATGATTTGGGATAACAAAAGAGAAATTTGCTACATCTTGTATCTCCATTTTCTAAGAAATAAGCAATGTGCTTCCTCTTCGGAAGACAAAAACCATATGGCTAAGATGTCCCAATGTCAAAACAAACAAACAAAAACTGGAAGGCTTTTAGTTTACCTGATAATTGTTAGAAACCTCTGCAGCTATTGAAGGCTGAAATACAAGTAGATCTGTCATTTTTCACTTTGTGTCTATTGAATAGGGATGCTATATGGAGCCTGAATAAAGCTTCCTTAGCAGAGGTCTTTAGGTACTAGATTAAAAGCACCCCATTTTCAAATATAGTTTCCTTTTAAAACCAGCTCTTGATTTGATACTGAGCTCCAGGAAAAAACAAGTATCTGATCATCAAATGTCAAGAGACCGTATGACCAAATAGATCCTTCTATTTTGCATGTGGTACTATCTGATCCACTTACCTACAAGTCTGATCCACTTACCTACAAGTCTGATTATGCACCCCATAATAACCTGGAAGTTGTGATTATGGCAACTGGCCTGATCAGGTCCTGAAGATGTAAGTGCATTTGTGAGTTATGCATATTCTTAGAATACATGCTTTTCTCAACATATACTCATGGTCTTATGTAGAATCCTATAACAACTAAGACTGAAGAGGAAAAAACAATGAGCCGGAATAGAGATGGTTTTATGTTATATGCTGGCACCGTGCAGATTTGAAATGATAGGGTGAACATGTAATTAAGTACCATTCCTGGAAAGACAGGGAATCCTTTTCATGAGCATTGGTTAATGATTTCACTGAAAAATCAACATTTTATAGATAGAATAATTAATAATTAGTGACAATAAAAAAAGAAATCATAGTGAATCCTTTGGAATATGGCCAGAGAATTGTGAAAACTCATCAAAGATTCCCGACCATGGAGGAAACTCCTAGTAATCAGTTGGCTAAGATGTCCCGGTCTGTTGAGGTCACTAAGAATCCTTCTGCAAACACATTTGAGTTGTCTCAGCAGTTCACAAACAATGTGGTCAATAAGGTAGAGATGGTGGTAGGGTAATAGAGTATTTTTCCCATGGGTTCAACCTCATGAACTTAAAATTCAGAAGTAGCTAGCAATAGAGTCTCATGTAACAACTTAAAAAAGATCCAGTTTCAGCAATGGGTAAAGTCCTAAAGGATCAAATACATTCAATGAACCAGTGACCCATATATTATGATAATTTTTACATTGCAAAATTCATGACTTAAGGAAACAAAAAGTAAAAGTTGGGAAAACATCTACAATTATATTTCATGACTGACTTATACAAAATTTGTTTCTTGTCTATGACTTCAGTTTTTTTATGTTAAAAAGCTTTGGGTAAACAAAATAGAAAAGCTCTTTATGGAGGAGACTTATTCTATCAATAGAACATTTACAGTGTTTCATGCCAGTGGGTTAATAAGCAAAATAAACAGTTATATTGGCTGGAGTCATTCAGGACAAAATGTCACTTAACAATAGTGGAGGAATAAGTATAGATTAAAATGGGAGGTCATAGAACCACTTTGATTGCAACAATTGGTACAGTATCAGTTATAGAAAAACTGCAGAAACCCTCTATGGACTGTACAATCAAGGGCTCATTGAATCATACTAATGGGTAAAGAACCCAAACCAACTAAGTTTCTAACATGACCAGCTGTAGAAATAGAGTCTGCCTGAAGAAAATATGGGTGTGCAGGTCAATCTCAATGCGGCAGCAACCCTCCTTTATGCTGCCCGCTCCCAGTAACTCAGAAGCTAATCTCTTAGCCTCATGATAGCCCCGAAGAAAATGAGAACACCTTGCTCTCTTCCAAAATTTACACGCTTTTAGTGTGATCACAGTGAAGCCCCTCTTACTAAAATTAAGATGAGTTATGTGCTACTGTCTCTCTCCCTTGTATGAGTGAGGGGGTTTACCTATAGCACATCAGCTTACATTTCTTTTAGACATGTATTTTTGTGGGGTTTTCCCCCTATAAAATGTATTTTTTTAAGATTTGTTTATTTGAGAGAGAAAAAGAGAGAGAGAGCACAAGCAGGGGGAATGGCAGAGAGAGAGAGGGAGAGAGAGAATCTCAAGCAGACTCCCTGTTGAGCTGGGAGCCAGACGCAGGGTTCGATCTCAGGATCATGACCTGAGCCAAAATCAAGAGTCAGACGCTTCACCAACTGAGCCACCGAGGCACCCCTAAAATGTATTTTTAAAAGTCTATGATAGTTAAAATTCTTCTTACGAGAGTTAAATGGCATACTATGGAAAATTCCATGCTATTAATAAGTTTTACAATCCTTCAATTCATTTTTTCATTTACTCATGCATTTCTTCATCATTCATTCAACAAATGCTATTAATTTTCTTCTATGTTCCTTGTATTTTTCAGGTATTGGGAATATAGCAGTGACCAAAATAAAATTCCTGTGGGGCAGCTAGGTGGCTCAGTCAGTTAAGCAACTGCCTTCAGCTCGGGTTGAGATCCCAGGGTCCTGGGATGGAGCCCTGCATTGGGTTCCTGCTCAGCAAGGAGTCCACTTCTCCCTGTTCCTCTACCCCTTCCCCCAGATTATGAGCTCTTTCTCTCTTTCTCCCTCTCTCTCTTAAATACATAAACAAAATCTTTAAAAAATAAAAGTAAATAAAATTCCTGTGTTCATGGACTTGTAATTCTAATGGTTTTGTGAGACTGAAAATAAGCAAATAAATAAGAAATACATAGTGTGCCAGGTACTGGTGAGTATTTTGAAGTCAAATAAAGCAGGATAACATGGTATAGAACAGGAATGTTGGCTACTATAGATAGCGTGGTCAGCAAAGTGTTCTCAGAAAGGTAACATTGGAGCAGAGAATTAAAGGAGGTACAAGATCAAGGCATAGCACATCAGGGAGAAGTTCTAGGCAGAAGGGCCAATAAGTGAAATGCCCCAAGGCATAGTATGTTTGGCTTGCTCAAGGAACGGCAAGGAAGCCAGTGAGGAGGAGAATGGTGATAGATGAAAGAAATGGCTAACAATAAGACTGGAGATCAGTGGTGGACAATGGGAAGGAAGATCATACAGGTAGGTCCTTTCAGGCCATGACAAATATTTTGGGTGTTATTCTTAAATAAACGAGAAGCTTATGGAGGATTTTGAATAAATGTGTGACTTGACATGGCATATGTATTAATGTTGTTACTCTGGTTGCTGTGTTAAGTATAGACTAAAGAATGCTAATGGTGGAACAATCTAGGCAGGAGATGATTCATAGTAGATAGAAGATTAGAAGTGGTTGGATTTTGGATATATTTTGAAGATACAGCTTACAGAATTTCGTAATGAATTGGTGTGAGAGATAAAGGGTCTATGCAATGGCAGAATGTTATTTAATTTGATGAAGAAGACAAAAAGCAGGTAGCAGAAGGGCATGGCTAGGGAATCAAATTTAGTGGTCACTCTTGGGTAATATATAGTTATTTTTAAAATCCTGCTTAGTCACTACAATCTATTGCTTTATGCCTTTGCTTATGCTTTGTGTGTTTCATCTGTTAATATTTTGGTAGATTAATCAGACTACCTCAGTATTGTCACAGCTGCTCACTGTTATCTACAAACCTAGATGAACTGGCTGATCAGACCCCCTTGCAGGGCTTTAGTACTGTGATTATTTTATATAAAGTGAACTTGAAATTTTTTAAGATTTCAAGAGGACACCATTCCTCTCAGCTTCAGTTTTAAAGATGAAGAATGTATTGTCCTAATTTCTGGAATATTCCTAAATGTAGTATGTAAGCAAAGGTTAGATTAATTAGCTGAACTGTCATGCTCGCTTCGGCAGCACATATACTAATTAGCTGAACTGTCAAGTGTTTTAGGTTCAGTTGGCTTCTGGTTTGTTCTGAAGCTGGTCAGCTCAATTTTTTTTTTTTTAAAGTTGATGATACTGATGCTGAGATTGAGTGTTTGATCCCTATGGAGATTATTTTGCTTCATTTTGGTCCAAGAGCATGGACCAAAATCCTAACCCAACCAGCTGCCTTACTCCCACTGGAGTACTGCAAATACTTTACCACAACTAAGAAAAAAAAGTACAAATACAAAATTTTAGCTTAAATACATCTTTGCTTACTAAGAATAGCACCCGTAAGTACTGTTCCTTCACCCTAAAACTCTGATCCTGACGAGACTGTGACAGCACCAACCATCCAGCATGCACTTTCAGACATTTTGATTTATAGGCCAGGTGATCATAGGAATAGAGGGGAAATGGAGGAATGCAGCCCAAATTAGTGAATTGAAATAATTTCTGTGTAAATTAAAAAAAAAATTCCAATATAGCTAGAGTTCCAGACCCTTACAACAAAGTATATCTTCTACAATACAGTTTTGAAGCCCCAAATAAGTTCTATATATTGAATTTATAGAGTGAAGCTTCTAAGAACATTTGTCAGGTTAGTAACCTCTTTAGAATTAGGCTGGAATCCTACTACACATCACAACCCATTCTCAAAAACAGAGCTAACAAAAGATTTTCTGGATGTTTGGTGTACCCAGAACTATTGTCAATAGTTGTCTCCCAGATGTTCTTTCTGTAAGAACCCTAGCCAATTATCTCTAATGAATTTTGAAGCCTTTGGAACTAGTAATTGATACTAATTATTCAACAGAACCACTAGAAAAACTATTTAATCATAGGGCCACATATCCACATTACAAAAATCTTTCAAGTGCTTTGCTCCACCCCCTCTGCTATTCCTCACCACCTAAAGATATTTAAGTTTATATTTTCCCAAGAAAGGGTATTTGTGAAGTAAATTTTTTTCTAATAAAAATTTAACTTGAATGATTTCTGTAATCTGTTGACTGGGCTTTTAAAAATTGATGTCCCAGGAGCCTGTGAAACTAAATCAGAAGGAAGGAGACCTTACTGCCTTTTAGAATTCCAAAGGTTTGGCCCACAGCTCTATGAGGTCAGGAGGTGGGATTAACCTCTCACATCTTAGTAATGGTTTCAGAAGGACTCTGAAAATTCACAGATGATTAAAAATACCCATCTGGCTGGCACTGAGGAAGAATGTGGAAAGCAAACTTCATTTGTTTAACAGCTCTATCTAATGGCGCTAGGCCAAGCTACCTCAGTTGCAACCAGCTACCTGATTGGAGGTCCCATCCTTCTCTCTCTGTTTATCACTTCTCTACCTCCCATAGTAGATCTGGAGAGTTTTTTTTTTTTCTTTTTCTTTTCTTTCCCAAACTAGAAAAGTCTTTGGCACCACCTTGTCCAATTCTGTCATTTTGGGGGGAGCTAACACACAACAAACTGTGTGCCCCACACTTAGAAAACATATAGCATACTGGATTTAATTATCTCAAAAACATCAAGACTTATAAAAGTTATATCACCTCCGAATTATCCAAGTTGTAAAGTATATGGAAAGACAGGATTTCACATTAGGTTTTCATAAATTAATCTGTTTAAATATCCTTTTTTTTAATTTTTTTTATTTATTTATTCATGAGAGACAGAGAGAGCGAGAGAGAGAAGCAGAGGGAGAAGCAGGCTCCCAAGGAGCAGGGAGCCCGATGCGGGACTCGATCCCAGGACCCTGGGATCATGACCTGAGCCGAAGGCAGACGCTTAACCGTCTGAGCCACCCAGGTGCCCCTGTTTAAATATCCTTTTATTTTATTTGTGCATTCACTTAAAAGGAAAATATCTCAGACTGAACTTTCTATTTTGTGGATCATAATAAAAATATGATTATAGTATAGATTTTTTAAAAAGGTGAAATTTTCTTCTAAAAGTTGCTAATAGGTCATAGCATTAAAAAAAAAAAAGGTGTATTTGATGTCTCCAAAATTGCCTCCTTTGTTTCCAAATAGTAGATCCTAAAAGAAGAAGGAGGCAAAACAAATTATAACATCAAACCTACTTACTATTAGTGTATGCCTCAGCTAAGAGAAGTCATCTGTTTAAAAAATAAGCATCTTAACACATTCCAAAATGTACTATAAAATATTTTAATTAGTCGTTATTTTACCAGAGCTCTTCTCAGAGGGTGGATCATACAACATTTACTCATGGTTATCTCCTCAACCAATATTATGAAAACAGTCACAAATTATAATGGAATGTAGTAACTCTTCTCAGTTTCTCATGATTCAACACTGTTTTGTTCAGTCAGTCTAGACTTCAGTTCTCTACCCTGTATTGCTATGGCTACTGTCCATGGAGAGCATTGGTTTAACTGGGAGCAGGGTCAGGGACTGGTGAGTGCATCAAGAAAACCACTGTTTAAAAATACATATTTCTACTCTTTACTACTGGAAAAATGTGATTTGTCAGCCTAGGAAGGGGCTGTGAATTGTGTATTTTTGATAAAAAGTGATTTTTATAGATTCTCATAATTAGGAATCACTAAGGAAAATACCTAACAGTGTTAGAGAATTCTAGAAACAATAATGAGTTCATCGATAATTAAAAATAAATTGAATATTTGCCATTATCCTTTTGTCACAGCATTCAAGATGCTACTCCAAACACTGTGTGCAATGGGTTAAGTAGTTAATAGTTAATCATTTTTACATAAAAGTGTTTTTCCCCAAGACCATTGTGTAGGTATCAGAACCCAGGCATCATGATTTCCCATGTAGTATCTAAATCAGCGTGTTGTTGCTTTAAGATCGATTCTATTCAAAATAGAAGAATGGTAATCTAAACTATTTTTGATGTAGAGTTTCTTTCACAATGTCTGTTAAAAGCACAATGACCTGCATTAATTGGGACAAATAATCATTATCCCTACTATATCGCTGTGTCACAAATATATCCTAGCATATAGATTCTCCAGCCCTGGCTCAGCTCTACTGTAACAGACTCTCCATGGGAGAGGCAAGAAAATCTTTATTTTTAGATAGCACCCCTGGTTATTAAACCAGGCTATTTAGGGACACAATGAATAAGACTATAAATTTCCTCAAGAGTGAGGATGACCAAGTGTCCAACACTTTGCTATTATTTAATTGAAAAAAATATGAAAGAATCAAAGAGTATATGAAAGGTTGGCTTAATGAAAGAAGGAATTAATGGGTAGCACAAAATTCCATAAGCATTAAACAAATACCTATCCATTACTTTAGTAGGTTTAGTTAGCCCCTGATTTCCTGAGCTATGTTTAACATAGCAAGCAAAGCAAAGAGAAGAAAAGCAGGTCCATGAATGTAACTAAGAAAGGGTTGTGCTGGCCCTGAGCCTTTGAGATGATCTGGGAACTGTAACACACAGACTCTTCTACCATGCAGCAGCTTTAGCTTTTGAGGAGTAAGCTGTACTGAGTAGCAGTCCGAGAAAGACCCAGCAAAGCTGAAAACTGTTCCGAGATTATATTATTTTGATCAGCACTTAAAAGACCAGTTCATTCATTATGGCAGTTTTAGAACTGTGTGTGTGTGTGTGCGTGTGTGTGTGTGTGAGTGTGCATGTATTTGCTCATGGATTTGTAGGAAACATTTATTATCAATACAAGTCATTTACAACATGAGTTTCCTTTTCTTTAGCTTTGTCTATATGTACTCACTATGAATCTGTGGTCTCTAAGAAATCCGAAAGTTCTTTTTCTTTTTCTTTTTCTTTTTTTTTAAAATAATGGTATGTTAACACTGTGGTAGGGATTTTCTCAGTTTGTGTAACAGAATACAATGAGAAGATGTGGTGAGATTAAAAAGAAGAATGTGTGCACTTGTGTACACAGGCGCTTTCAAGACTGTCTCCATATGTATGAAGGAAGGAAGGAAGTCAGAAAAAAGATAATGAACTAACTTGAGGAAGAAGGGGAGAGGCTGTATGACAAAGGGTAGGTGGGTCCCCAGATCATCAAAGTAGGGTCAAGGAGAGGAGAAATGAGAAATGCCACCAGAGCCGGCCCACCCCTGCCCTGATCTGTCCTTCCGGTTCCATTCCTCGACATCATATTGCCTCCACTCCTGCTTTCCCTCTGATGTAATTCCATGTAAGGGATACAGCACTTCTCATTTTGCATCTCTTTTTTCTCACTGTCTGATAGCTGCCATGGGAACCTGCGGGAGACAGTAGGTGCCCCTAACATTTATTCCCTTTCATCCCTTTTTGGAAATGAATTAAGTGTTTTCTGTTTAGGTTGGCATGAAAAAATGTGTCCTGACTCCATAGTCCTAAAATTCGTACATTCAAGATGCTTAATTTAGCCCTGGGAAGCAGGAAATACGTGGCTGCTAACAGTGTCAACCCTGAAAACCATGCTGGCACATCTTGGTCATTAACAAATATTTATACAAGTATGATTCCTATCAGTAGGTAATGTCTTGTGTTAATGAGAAATAGCTGAGATTAGAATTAGTAGGCAGTATATGCATGATGATGAGTCAGAAGGTAAGCTCCACAGACAGACGTGTGTGGGTTCAAATTTTAGCACCACCACAATACAGAACTCAAGTGAGTTGTTTTACTTCACTAAGCCTTGACTTTCTAAGGCCGTAAAATGGATGGTCGGCTAGCAGGGCCTCATTTGACAAAAGGAAGAGGTTAAATGATAAAGTTTATGTAAAAAACTTATTATAATGTCTGGCACAGTAAATATTCATAAATATTTGATATTATTATTTTTGTTCACAAAAATATCTGCCCAGCAGAGGTTTAATGAGGATTGCACCTAAAGAGAGTAATTGTGGTACTTGGAGAATCAGTGTTTTTTTGGCCTGTCAAAAATTACACACACACACACACACACACACACACACACACACACACCCTCTCTATTTTTTAAAACCATTAACCTGGAATTTAATATCTCGTAAGTATATAATTTTATGTAACTGATATGGTTATATGATGGATCAATTTCCAAAGAATCCTATGAGATAGATAAAGACACCTTTAAAAAAGTGGGAAAATAACTGTGGAAAAATGATTCCTTTTTAAAGTTACATGTTGGGGGTGCTCCCGAGTGGCTCAGTTGGTTAAGCGTCTGCCTTTGGCTCAGGTCATGATCTCAGGGTCCTGGGATCGAGCCCTGCATCGGGCTCCCTGCTCAGTGGGAAGTCTGCTTCTCCCTCTCCCTCTGCTGCTCCTCCTAGTTGTGCTCTCTCTCTCTCTCTCTCTCTCTGTTAAATAAATAAATAAAATCTTAAAAAAAAAATAAAGTTACATGTTGGTATCCTATGAAGTCAAATGAGTTGATATTTTTATAATATAATGCATACGATTTGAAAGAAGAATTTTTTTATATACGTGGGTATTACTTTGATTTATTCCAGATATCACCAATCTTACAGTATTCTTTCTTCAGAGTTTTTCTGTTTCTCCTATGGAAAATGAGTACCCTGCTAAAGCATGTACTGAATCCTTACAGCTTTATTTTATGTTTGATATACAGAGCAGTTTATGCCACAAAACAGGCTTTTATATCATTCATAAAGAGAAGCGAACTGAGAAAAGTAGATTTTTTTTGCCTTTTTAATGCTAGTACTATGATATTTCAGTGCTGATACTTACCATATCTAATTAGTAAATTGCACAAATACAACAGGAGTTTGAATAACATGTTATGAATTTTCATTTGTACACATGTGGCTTTTGGAGCTCTGCCATTTCCTGAAATAGGAAGATTGTTCTGAATAGTAAACAGTAAGATTTTCTGTTTTAGCTCCAACTTTAATTTGTATCTGGCTTGAGAAATGTGATCAAATTATCTAATCAAAATCTTTGACACTGTCAATGGGCTTTTTAAAAATAAAGACAATATTAAAATGAAGCCTGCGCATTAATCTCGTTATCTGCATCAAATTGGATTGAGGACTAAAATAGGGCTTGTGCCTGGCAAAGTTTAGTTTTCAAAGGTGATGTTGACACATACATTTTTCTGTTCCATGGTGGTCCTTGGATTAATTTCAAATCTGATATTTAAAATGAAATAAAATGAAAACTAAGTATCTGATCCCAGAGCAGTCATTTTCAGTTTTCTCCATTTCAGTGAGATAGGATCACTTTGTACGTGTGTGTGTGTGTGTGTGTGTGTGATATGTGTGTGTGTTACATGTTATATATTAACACATAAGTTTCTCCATAAAGATATTTTAATAGAGAAATATAATGATATTAACAAATATTTCTGTAAGGACCTGGGTGAGGTACCTTGAGAGTAAAAAATCTCTCTAATTACTGTCAATTTGATATTCAGATTCAGAATGCTTTCCATTTTTTACCAAAATGTCAAATTATTTTTGGTGTAAAAGCAAAAGCCACTCCTTGTGAACTGCCAGATTGTATACCTGACTATTAAACACTGCCAAATTTTAAAAGCAGACAAAACTTGACTTTCCATATTCACGAGAAGTATTTATCCCACCAGAAAGATGTTCAGGGTAATGATACCTTGAATTCATAATACTTGACAGTGATCAAGATACCTGTTATTCCCTTATCCAATAGGAAAGCCTATGCTAATTTTGGTATTATCATTTTACAGATGAGGGAAATAGGGATCGGTGATGTGATGTTAAACGGTTGATAAAGGTGACATAGCTAAAAAGAGTGACAGAGACAGAAGCTTGGTTACCAAATTTCAGTCCCAATATCCTTTCACGATGCCATCCTGCCTCTGACATTCATGCCTACAAAGAAACCACTTATTTCTCATCATCCACCCCTTGAGAGAGCCTTGTGTTAACCCAAAATGAACTCATTTTATAAAATCAATAACACTATTAATGCATTGTAGGGTTTTTAGTGAAATGCATTTATAAGCCTAATAATTAAAGACTATTTTCTTCTTAACCCAATTCTTTTTTGATGGAAAAAAATGTCAAGGTAATTTATACAAGAAAAAAATTGAAGACTACTTATACGCAAACCTCTATAATTTATGACAATACTTCTTTAAAAATTTACCATCATGCTAATGAAACTAAGTTCCTAAAACCATCCACTTTCTTCTGTACACTATTTTACTTCAAGGCCATCTTAAAACAGAGTTGTAAACGTGTACACTACAAACAAAATGACCATCGTTTATTATTGTGATTCTAACAGAATTATTTACAGTCAAGAATGTATTTATGAAAGCTCTATGAGAAGTTAATATGGTGTTAATAGACAATTCAAGTGGTGGTTTGGGTAGTTTATTTTGGTTTCTCATTTAGAAACATATTTTAAAGATTAAAAAATGTCAGTGTGCTGGACAAAATTAGTTTAGCCAGATTTGACTGACATAAATACTGAAAATTATAGTATATGTAAACTTTTTCATATAAATTTCTGTGCCATGTGAAGGCACTTTATTTTCCCTTAGGGTGCTGATATAAACAGCTCTATTTACAAGTTTTGATGCAAAGTATATCTCTTTTAAGCTGTAGAGATAAATTTAAAGTTGATGCTCTAGAAATAAAGAGGTAATGCTAGTCTATGTGAGTAAGTGAAAGAGAGAGACAGAGACAGAGACAGAGAGAGACACACAGAAAGAGCGAGAGAGAAGGAGGAGGAGGAGAGACAGAGAGAAAGAGAGAGAGAGACTGCACTAGCGACCCAGTGCAGGAGATACTCAGATGAGGAATATATTTCAGGCTATATACACTGTAGCAGCTTAAATCATACCTAGATCAGTTCTTTAGAGTATTCAGGGCAGAGCAATTCAAATATCCTTCAGCAGATCAGTGTTTTAATATAGATCAGTAGATCAAGTCATTTTTTTCTATAATGAATAAACCTTTTTTTCCCTATAAACAAAATGTATATTTGTCATAAATTATATTAAGAAGTGACATTTTGAGTTTGATATAATATACCAAAAATCTTTAATTTGCTGCATGCACAATTTAAATGAAGGAGTTCATCAGAACACTGGTGGAATAACAACTAGGTTTCATTTTCAACATCAAAATTCATTAGGCGACACTAAAGTTAAGGAACCATACAAATAAATAATACTGAAAAAGTTCCCTCTTTCATTCATAATCTCGGTAGCTAAATATGCTCTCTCAGGAAATATAAACTTGAAGGCAGACAAATTCTGAATCAGAACTATTTTACTGTGTGCTTCTCAGATGCATTAAAAGGAATTTGAGGTGAATGAAAACTAAAAAGAAAAATTTTAAATGTTGGTCTGAATAAGAATGTTTTGCTTTTAACATCTTAGTAAGCCTATGTAACATATGAACAGTTTTCTGAATAAATCAATAACACTTTATTTTAGAAGGTAAAAAGACATATTCAAATCTGAGCTTAAGGATCTTGATCCTAGACTCTTTGTCAAGAAGGTTATATAAAATCTTGTAAATTTACATAACATATTACTATAAATTTCTGCAAAATGATTGTTGAGAATTGTAGTAATAGGATTCACTTTTTTCTTTCAGGTAACCGATGATTGAAGATCCAGGCCAGCCAGGCATTTTTTTCCCGTTCACCCTTGCCTGTCGAGACAGCCATCTAACAAAAGTTTGCATCATATTATAAATTCCTATAAAACTTCTATTGTTGGTACATACTCATAGCCAAATCGAATTTTCATGTGTAATCTTAGTTTGTTTATACTTTAAAGTGGCTTTAATGTTTACAAGTACTTTGTTAATTGATAGCTTATAGTAAAGAATTAACTGAGTGGCTTATATTACTGTACATCCAGCTCTGTGTTTTCTATGTTCCCTTAATAGGAATTGAAAGTACATTTCAGAAGATTTTTGTTGGAGGGTTGTGAAGAGTTAATTTTCTGGATTCATGGGAAAGTACTGAGTTGGTGAGCCTCTGAAAAAAAAAAAAAAAACAACAAGGTGGCAATCCTAGTCTGAAGATGTGTACTACATCTGTATTACAATCAGCCTAAAAAACTGTGCCCTATTACCTTAATAAAACAAAAGTATCATTCTGTGACGTTGTAGGTATTTTCAGCATCCCTTCTTGCAAATAGAAACCACCACCCACAATGCATTGTACTTTCTTCTGAAATATGTAAATGTGATGTACTGTAATCACGCACAGAATGTTTGGGTGGTATCACCTAAGTATGGGCTGGGTACAATTTACAATGTATTTTGGATTTGTATTCATCTAAAATTAGTATGGTATTGCTTTTTGATAACACCCATAATGGAATGATTTTGCTTCCCTAGTGGGTTTTCACTTAGAACAGGAAAAGTGCTAGATTATGATAACATAAGAAAACAAAGCTAAGGTCTGTTCCAGGGAAGAAAATGGGTTGCTAGTTTTATTGAACTGGTCTTGTTGATCTTAAAAAAATAAATAAAGAAGTAAAGAAGAACCTCTTTCAATAGAAATGCCACTTAACTTGATTTATAATGTGCAGCATAATGGCAGTGAATCATAAAAATATCATGTGTTAGCATTGCCCTCCATGTCTCGTGGCCTTCATTAGCTTACAGGAGGCTCAGTGGAAACTTGAAAATGCTAACAGAAAATGACAGAAAACAGTTATGCTCTCCTTTGGTTTTGCTTTAAAATTAATAATAATAATAATAATAATAATAATAATAATAATGTTTTGGTTTAAGCACTTACTTATATGTGGTAAGTGAAGAACACCCAGCTAGGCAGGACAGCGATGCCAAGATATAGCAAGCAATGTTTAAGAGAAAGAGCCCCGGCTGTAAATGTGCACAATATTCCACATTATATACATGTCATTTCTGAGTACTGTTGGAACGATGCGGTGTCAAATCTGTATGACAGATTGAGGTGAAAGATGGAAGAGAGAGCTTGTGAAAAAACAGCCCTGACTGAGTGGGGCATCCTATAGGACTTATCCTGTGGGCTATAAGTAACCAGTGTCATCACATGAAAGGAGGAGTGGAACAGGGATAATTGTCTACTAATTTAACTAGCTCATTTGGTCATTGTATTATTTAAATTGTATTCAAGTGTCACAATGCCATCTAGTGGTGAGATTCTAAACTGATCTTTCCACTGTTCAGTCCTGGGTGAGGTTAAAAGGCAAGTGTTTGGCTATTATATAGCACTTTAATTTAACACTCTACGAAATAGTAGAGCACTCCTGAAATCCTTTTTAGTGTTAGATAAATTATCGGTACAAAGTAACATACAGAAGGAAAACAATGGCCCCCTTTTTTTTTGCCTTTTTTTTATAGAATTTCCTTTTTATGTGGGAAGTTCATGTTCAAGAGTAAAACATCCTGTGAGCCTCTATAGCCTGTGACCTGAGTTTATAGAATCTCTGATATTTGCCCATTCAATAGATCTTTACAATCATTTGTGCTGAAAGCATACTTTTTATTTAACCTTTACTTTTCAAAAATAGTCTTCATAAAACTACGGCTAACCAAACTCGTTACCTACTTTTCTTTTGCCCTTCTCAGCATTTTGTTTCCAGTATAAAGCTAGGCCTTCTAAAAAATGGAGGTCAGAGTTCTTCAAGATTGTAATCCACTTGCCCCGCAGCAATGGTCACTTATCATGTAGTCCTACAAAAACCTGAAGCCATCTTGTAACTTTATTGGGAGAAATACAAATTTATAGTAATATGTATTTTAATTATAATTGGTTGTCTGAAATTTGGGCATAAGTAATTTGAGAACAAGGACTGAAATCGGTGGGAATGGATTCTAAGATTATCTTTGCTACTAGTTAATTATATAAGTTTGAACTCAAGAGATTACTTCTTGAGCCTTAGCTTCCTCTGGAAAATGTGAGAATTGGACAAAATCATCTCTAATGCCCTTTTCAATTACAAATTTCTAGGACTTTAAAGTAGCTGACAATAAAACTGTTGAAAGAGAGGGGAAAAAAAGAAGAGGTGAACTTACTCCACTAACTGGCCTTTGTGGATGCACTCAATGACTTTGAACTCTCCTTCATCTGATATTTAACAAAATGTGTCTTTTGACAGATTATCCAGAATATGTTCAGCATATCTTATATAGACAGAGGGAAAGTAAAAGAAGGGAAAAATTCAGATATCTCAATACAGAATAAAAATGCATAACATTTAAAATATTGTTCCATTTACATTTTGATATCAACTAGATCCTAAAGTGTTTTGTGTAGACATGGGACTAAAAAAAAAGGCAGAAAGTTATGGTATAAAGATGTGGTATGCCCTATTTTCTCCCCACTCAGTAATTACTACTTATATTGTACTCTTTTTCATGGAGAAAAACAAATCTTAAATTCCAATGCTTCAATTCCAGATGATATTCCAAAATTTGTCAACTGTCTAATGCATAAGATTTTTAGAATGGAGAAAAGGTGCTGCTTGCTGCCATGGAAACCTACATATATTTTTAGTTTGTATGTAGAAAAATTAAAATACTCCTATTTCAATAACAGTACTTAAACTGATCCTGACTTCTCTTCCTTTCCAATAAATAAATTCAGAAGTGAATATATATTTTCCTACAAAAAAACAAAAAACAAAAAACCCGAAGGACATTTTATAGGCAGTAGTTCTCCCCTTATCCACTGGGGATACATTCCAAGACCCCCAGTGCATGCCTGAAACTGCAGATAGTACCATACCCTAAATATACAAGGGTTTTTCCTATACATACATACTTATGATAAATTTATAAATTAAGCACAATAATTAGTAAATTAGGCAAAGTAAGAGACTAGCAACAGGAAAAATAAAGTAGAAGAATGTAACAATATAATGTAATAAAAATCATGTGCATGTGGTCTCTTCTCTCTCTCTCTTCCAAAATATCTTACTGTACTGTCCTCATCCTTCTTCTTGTGGTGATGTGTGATGATAAAATGCCTACCAGATGAGATGAAGTGAGGTGAATGATGTAGGCACTGTGACATAGTCTTAGGCTTCTACTGATCTTCTGGCTATACGTCAGAAGGAGGATCATGTGCTTCCGGACCGTGGTTGACCCGGGATAACTGAAACTGTGGAATGGAAAACTGCCCATAAGTAGGGGACTACTGTATACAATATTTCTTTTTCTGGAGGCTTTACCATATATTATTGATTTCCTTTGCCAAAATAACTATACTGTATTAAAAGTAAGTAGTAATATTTTTCTGTTTAAATATTACAGCAGGAAATAATTTTGAGTATATTAGGATCATTTACCTACTTGGTTCCAGCAGTTGTATATTCTGATTCAACATTATTAGTAAAAAAAAATTAGGTAATAGCAAGTCAAAAGTATTTATGATACATAAAAGTCCACACTAGGTTGTAAGAAAAAATTTAAAAACAACAAACAAAACAACACACCCACACACACACACAAAAGGCGCATATAATCTCTACCTGACAACACTAATGAAAGCAGAACTTGGAAAATTACTGTCCTCAATTCCAGTTACCAGACAAAGACCAATGATCATAAAAGAGATATGCAATGTAGAAAAAACAGTGCAATGGGCATACCAATTATATTTCATCTTCTTTGAAAACACTGATAAGATCTTACAATGTTTTTATAAATGTTATAAGATCTTATAAATTAATATATTTGAATCATTATTCAAATAAAGATTCCTTTTATAATTTAAGTACTGTCCCCAAGTTTTCCACTTTTTTTTTTTTTTTTTGCCTTCCTTCTGCCAGTTCCCTCTGCTCCTCTCTGTCTCTTTTTTCTTCTTTTTTTCTATACATACTGGTTATTCGTGAATAATTCCAGGAGACCTATATAATTTCATTAATATATTATTTGGTCTTATGAACTTACTGAATTTATTATTTTTTTTTGTCTTGAGCTACAATAATAGCTTTAAAGCCATACAGCATTTACATAATAAAATGATATATGTGAAGAATTTTAATTTTCTTAGAAGTATTCATTCAAAGTATCATTAGGTACTATTATTCTGATAGACCTGTCAACTCTTACAAATCTTAATTTTCCTTTCTTCACTATCTTTTTTTTCCTCTTTGGACTCAGTCAAAGCTTCTTTTTGGTTTTTGCAATTTATGTCCACAAATAGTTCACAAGAATGAAAAATTGGCTGATAATTAGTCCACTAACATATTTTATATTGACCACAATCAAAATCTTCTTCTAAAATCCCAATATAAATGATAATATATGTTGTGGTATTTTGAAGAATCACAGTCTCTCTTTTACCTGTTTGTTGAACTGCCGCCTAATCATTCACAATTTAATTCCCTTAAATTTTTCTATGGTTATAACAACACAACCTTGACTTAAACAATTAAAATGTAGAAAAATCAATAAAACACCTAGATTTTTTTCAACACAGGGCCACAAAAGATGTTTAAGTTTGAGTTTCAACCTCAGCTGTTATTGATCTGAACTGATAATATTGATCAGTTGCATTTTTGTGAGGTGGACAGCCTGTGTGTTACAGATTCCATATTATGTGACTGAAGTGATGGGCCTTGCTTATCTGTAAAGGGTGTGCTCATACATTACTAAACTACCCCATTGATTCAGTGGAATCAGCAGAGAAATGAATTATGCATCTAATACATTTGGTATTAAGGATGGCAATGAAATGTGTTTATTGAACAAAATTTTCATTATTCAACCAACTGTTATTTACATTATCTGTAAAGATTGGTAACATATAACCAGAGAAAAATGATTTGCTAAAATAACTGAAAAAATACATTTTTTAAATGAGAACTACTTAGTCAAACAAGTAGTTTGCCCTCATCATCCTGAGATTCAATCATCTGCCACACATCTTAAGAGTACTTCAATCATATATGTAAAATAAAAATAAAGTTAATAAACAAAGAGTGTTATTAAGTTGCAAGCGATTTCCATACCATATAGTTTCTGGAATCATAGATTAGTTTCTGTTATTTAAATCGAATGCTTTGTCAATGCTTTCATTTTTTGTGATTGACTTTTTAGGCTTGAATCTTCGGGGAAAAGTGAAAAAAAAATTCTCAAGGAAAGTAAGTGGTTTGGTTTTGTGTGTGGGGGCGTTTTTCTTTTTCTTTTTTAGTTTCAGTTTTATTTGTATGTTAAAATTTTCTGACTTTCCACAATGTTGAAGTAAGATTATATCTAAAATGGCAAAATTACAACAGAAAACACTTGTTTAGTATTTTCCTGTTTTGTTTTTTGGATTCCCTTCCTTGACCAAAAATAGTTGTCTGAAATGCAAAAGGAGACTACATTGTTAGCTAATCATGACAATTAGGACATGGACAATTTGATAACATGCTAAAGGAAACATTTTTTTTTTTTTAAAGAAGAGCATGTAAGGGAAACTATGGTAACATTTTTTCTTTATATTTAACTCTTTACACTATTGCAAACTACTCTGATTTTATAGCATACCTCACCATTTCTTTCATTGATCATTTTGTCTTCCTTCTTTTCTTTTTTTTTACATAAAATGAAAATAATATATTTTTAAATATTAAAATTAAACTGTCAGGTAATAGCCATACAGTACTAATGATTTTTCAATATATTACAGTGGGAAAATGTCAATAATTTAGCCCATAAAAGATTTTAGAAAAAAAATCTAGTACATAATGTTTACATATACAGAATTTTTAGAAACAAATATGTGAATGAACTATAACTCAAGTCCAAAGGATCCTAGTGGATAGCCCTAAAAATAAACGTTCAGTTTCTTATAATTTTCCATTGCTTTATTATACAAATAAAACTGCTTTAGCTTAAGAATTCTTAGAATGTGTAGCTTCACATGAACATATTTTTTATACTTTGGCTCCACCTAGTAGAGACTGAAGAAATTACTTGAAGGTGTGATTTCCATTCTCACAGGACTGAGCTGCATTTCATGGTAGCAGGAAATAAAAGAAAAGATGGCAAATAAAACATATTTAACATTTTTCAGTATGCTCTTATTAGATAATATGAACTACTATGCTATTCTGTGTATGCCTTTCCCTTAGACTTAGTCAATTGTTAAGGGCTTTAGCAAAATTCGGGATTTTGGCATTTTAAATTTTAGGGAAATGAAAATTTTTTTAAATTTTTGTTGCATTCCTTATTCCTCCCAGGTTCTGGTTTTATAATAGGCTGGAATCAGCATGACTCAAAAATAGAAGGAAAAAAGTACTTTCACTACATTTCTAATTCATGTTTAAACTGTTTGAGATGCGCAGATGTGAGGCAGGAAAGCTTGCAAAATTTCACGTTGGATGAGGAGCAGATATTGGCTACATTTTAGTGATAGGTAAACATAGGAAGATGACAGAGTTTTTGACATTATTTTAAAATTGTCACTACCTTAAAAATCCTTGGATTCTCATATAAAATATATTTTTCTTCTTTTTTTTATTTCATTTTTTTCTTCTTGAAGGTCACACTAGTTCCCTGACTGGAAAACCTACAATATCTGCAACAGGATGCATGTTTTCTATAATTGCTTTAAACAGGTAAACACCAGTGCTGTAATCAAAATGACCATTCAATCTAAACAGAAAGCTTTTTTTTTTTTTTTCCCCCAGGAGAACATGTAGCGTTTAACAAACAACATCCGTAAGGTTGTAAAGGAATGGATAATTTAAAGCAGCTAATAGGAATGACAATGTTAGTTGTACTGCTTCAAATCTAATTGCCAATAAGAAAGACTCTGTAGATTTACTAGATAAACTTTCCACAAGGGCAGCTAAGCTAACCTGCAACACCACCAATTCAGTCATTGCTGACACTTTCACCGTCAACACTGATCATTGCTGTTCAATCCATTGTGTCACGAGCAGACATTGATTTCAAGATGGCTAAACTGATTGGATCACTAGGAAATGGTCCAACTGATTAGTGTATGCCCTATACGTACCGCCATACTTTGCTTACTGGTGGGAAGCTTAGTGAATTTCAGAGATGTGAGTAGTGAAGTGATTTGACTATTAAAATTGCAATGCAGGGCGCCTGGGTGGCTCAGTCAGTTAAGCGACTGCCTTCGGCTCAGGTCGTGATCCTGGAGTCCCTGGATCGAGTCCCACATCGGGCTCCCTGCTCGGCAGGGAGTCTGCTTCTCCCTCTGACCTTCCCCCCTCTCATGTGCTCTCTCTCTCTCTCTCTCAAATAAATGAAAAAATAAAATCTTTAAAAAAATAAAAATAAAAAAATAAAATAAAATTGCAATGCAGTCTCTTGAGGAGAGAGAAGGTCATTTCTTTTGAAAGGAAAACTTTTTGAAAAACATAATGGCTACATAAAGTTATGTCACTCTCCATTTGATTTTTTTGAATTTTTTTAAATGAACTTTTTATTCTAGAACAGTTTTAGATTTACATAAAAATTGTGAAGTAGAGTCCCCACATATTCCACACCCAGTTTCCCTTACTGCGTTAATATGCTACTCTTGTCACAATTCATGAACCAATATTGACACCTTATTGTTAACAGAAGTCCCCTTTTTTTTTTCCCCACATCCTTTTTCTGTTCCAGGATCCTGTTGACTCATCATGTTTTCTTAGACTTGTCCTGACAATGCCAGCTTCACATACTTTCTTTGTTTTTGGTGACCTTGACAGTTTTCAGGAATACTGGTGAGGTCTTTTGCAAAATGTCTCCCAGTTGGGATTTGCCTGATGTTTTCCTCATGATCACAATGGGATTATGTATTCTTGTGAGCCATATCAGAGACTTAAAGTGCCATTTTCACCACATTGTATCAAGAGTGCATACCATTAACTTGGTTGATCACTTGATGTTGACATGATCACCTTGCTGAGGAAATGTTTGTCAGGTTTCTTGACTCTAAAGTTGCTCTTCACCCACACCCCTCCTTTCTTTTTTAATTAATTAATTAATTTAGAGAGAAAGAGAGAGAGCAGATGGAGGGGCAGAGGGAGAGTGAGAATCATGAAGCAGACACTACACTGAGTGCAGAGCCTAACGCGGGGTTCGATCCCAAAACCCTGAGATCATGACCTGAGTCGAAATCAAGAGTTGGCTGCTTAAACGACTGCACCACCCAGGCACCCCTCACACCCTTCCTTTCTATACTGTAAGTAGTCTTTGGAAGAGAATCCTTATGTATAGCCCACCTTTAATGAGTGGGGAGGTACATTCCTCTTCTTGTTAGAATATCTATATAAATGATCTGGAATTCTTCCGCATGGGCTATTTGCCTATTCTCCCATGAATTTATTTTTGGAAACATTTATTTATATCATTATAGGCTCATGAATAATTATTGTACTCAATTTGAACTTTAAATTGTGTAATTGTGAAGAGTAAACACTAATTGGTGATAAAATTGTGAATGTGATGAACATTTTGCAACAGAGGTGATTGTTACAGAAATGTAAAAATACAAAATACCTTTATAATTTTGAATATTTTCCTGAATAATAAATAGAATTTACAAAGTAATACATTTATTCAAAATTTTCTTTAATCTGTTCAATCGATACTAAACATTTTCATTGAATCAAGCTGCATTTTATTAAAAAATGTTCTTCTAATTCATCAGTGTTATCTATGATTTTTTTTTTTTTTTACCTTTTACATAAGTGTTTTAGGCTTTGGTACCACTCAATTTTCTATAAGATGTAATTAATGCAGTTAATTTATGTTGGCAAGATAACATATAAAAGTGTACACATTATTTAAATTTACTCTAGCCTGCCTTGAATAGTTGACAAAACCTAAGTAAAAAATACCATTGAACTAGGTCAGAATGGAAGAAGAAGGAGGACATGTTAAGTGAAACACTTCAGAATAAAACATCCTGATATAATACCTTAGAGCTCAGAATTGATAATCATCAATAAACATTTGTTTTTGTCACTATAAAAATAACATGCATGGGTAAAAAAAATCCTAACAATACAGAATTCAATAAATAATAAAATAAAAGTTCCTTCATTTTTAGTTCCATTATCTGAGGTTAACATTTTTATATCATTTCTGTTTTTAGTTCTGTAGATTTTCACCAAATTCTAAATAGTATGTTTTAACTCTACCTCTTGCTGTACCTGAGGTGGACAGTATTTATTGTGGCACATTATAAAGATTAAAGAATTAAGCTTATTTATACTATCTTCTCCCTTTTGCTCATGCAGACATTTAATTTCCCTATTTGTTATTTTTTATATGATTAAGACACTTAATCCTGCATTTCTGAGCTACCAACTTTTGTCCGTGTAATTTCCACCCATGTTAGCCACGGCACTGGCCCATCTATACTTCACACCTGTTCGACTCACCCCCATCTCTTGACTATTTTCAAATATGCAATTACTTTAGGCTTCAAGGTTATAGCAGTTATTATTTGCCTAAAAGTATAGGCAAAACTTCAATAATTTGTGTCTATAGGTTGATTATACTAATTAAAAATGAATAAAACACAAATAATATCAAGATCATTCAATCATTATTACAGCAATATAATACAGATTTTGATCTTTAAAAAATGAAACATAATCTTTGTCATTAAATGTGTGTCATTCAAAAAAGAAAGTGCAAAGTCTAATTCATAAGTTTTAATAATTGAATAAAAGCCCACTAATTTTTACTTGCTTTGTAACAGTATCATGTTTTTATTGTAAAGCTTTTCATTCTACTCTGAGTTCTTTATTCCCTTTCTATTTTTTTTTTTCTTTTTTGGGGGGTGTGACTGAGTAGATATAGGGAAATCTTTCAATTTCTTAACCATGTAAGTGGTAACCAATTTTCAAGGTTTTTTTCTGGATGGGTCTCTAAATGTTTATTCTAATTGGCACCAATTTTTTTTTCATATATTAACAGCTATATCTTTCTATGTATTAAAAAAACACCCAGCTGATAAAGGGAAAAGTAAAAAAAAATTCATCTACAAAGCTATTGATTATAAATTTCTATCAATTATAACTAATATTACTATGTTGTTTATATATTTCCATATATTCTGATCGAATATGTTGAGAATAAAGAATAGATACTGATGGGCGCCTGGGTGGCTCAGTTGGTTAAGCGACTGCCTTCGGCTCAGGTCATGATCCTGGAGTCCCTGGATCGAGTCCCGCATTGGGCTCCCTGCTTGGCAGGGAGTCTGCTTCTCCCTCTGACCCTCCCCCCTCTCATGTGCTCTCTCTCATTCTCTCTCTCTCAAATAAATAAATAAAATCTTTAAAAAAAAAAGAATAGATATTGATAAAGAAATATCAATAGGCAGTATAAAATGTCAATAGATATAAAATAATTGTACTATATAGTTGAGAGGATTCTTGGAAGATAGAGGCGACAGTGTAGTTCTTGAATCTTAATTCACACACACAGACAGACATGGGCATACACAGACATACACAGACACACGCACACACACAGAGGGGGAAAAAGAACATATAGAAAGGAAAACCCAAGCCTGTGGACACTGATAACAAACTAGGTGTAGAGATTTTTCCCAGAACTACTCCCTCCCCCTGCAACCCCCAAATAAACAGGTGGGACAAATCACACACAGTCACAAGACTATATGTCAGAAAAATTAATTGATTTGCAGATGACTAAATGCATGGAAAGTAGACTCACTAGAGAGAAAGGTCAGTTTCAAATCCTTTGAGAGAGATGATTCCAACAGTTAGAGCTGGATTAGGACAGTGGCAGTGGAAAGAGGGAAGGAAAAGAACAAGATAAGCACTTAGTAAATGTTCAGTTTTTTTAAAAGTGCAGTATATGAAATTTTCATCTAATTGAATAAAGAAGGTAAGAGAGATTGAAGCAAGAACCCCAGTCGACCATTTCAGTTGGCCCTGTTACAGAAAAGAAATATTTTGGCAGGAAATGCTTCCTCAGTAAAGCAAAGCCCATCAGATTCAGTGAAACATTTCTGTTAATAACTTGTCAAAGGGAAACGGTGTGGATGTTAGGTATCATGCCAACATGCGCCAGCTTCTCACTTCTCAGAATATTTTGCCAAGGTATAGATGTAGAATGATTTCAGACTTCACAGGCAGCGGAAAATGGACTGAAACAAGGATTTATAAAAAAAAAAAAAATTCAGGCCACCACACTCATCTTAACATTAAATCCAGTATCAGTTCACTTTATTTCATCTACGACAATACTCTAGCTTTTTTTTTTTAATTGACATGCAGTGCATCCATTGATTTAATTAACAATTATCAACTTAAAAAAAAAAGTTGGTCCGGGGCGCCTGGGTGGCTCAGTCGGTTGGGTGGCTGCCTTCGGCTCAGGTCATGATCCCAGGGTCTGGGATCGAGCCCCGCATCCGGCTCTCTGCTCGGCAGAGAGCCTGCTTCTCCCTCTCCCTCTGTCTGCCTCTCTGCCTGCTTGTGCTCTCTCTCTCTCTCTCTCTGTTAAATAAATAAATAAAAATCTTTAAAAAAAAAAAAAATTGGTCCGTAATGCACTTGGCAGTAGGGATCTACTCTGTGCCACTTGTGCTAATTAGAATATGGTGCTTTTTAAAAATAAAACATTTTACTGCCATCTGCTGGAATAAGGTCATAATAACTCTAGAAATCAAAACTGATAGGAATGTCCGTGTTGCAACCTGGAGCTGTTCCAAGCCAAACTCACACAACGGTAAGCTTCAGTCCTGATTTGGAGGCATGCATAAATGAGGCAGTGTTTCCTAGTGAACGTATTCCCACATTTCCCACAACCCAGGTCGTGTAATCCCACTCAGAGATTTCACTCTAATCCAAGAAAGGGCTTCTCATTGACCCTACTTGAGTTAGTTGTTTACTCATAGTGCATCAGATTATGGCCAAAGAATGGAGTCATAAGATAAGAATAGGATCATACGGCCCAACCCTGTTGGGGGAGGGGTGTTACATAAAAAACAAAAGAAAAATAATTACAAATAAGGAAAACAAAACAAGATCTTGGGAACAGAGTCTGTACCGATTAAGTGATGAGGAGCAGAGCCCCACTGCTGAGCCGGCCTGATGCCTATGGCCAAAAGCACTGCTGGACGCCACGCATGGAGCTGAGACCATAAGGGAAGGTGAAGACACTGTCACTGCAAGGCTTGCAAGGCTTTGTTTTACCTATTAACTCAGTGTTTTCAAACTTGCGAGGTACCGGGAAATTTTTCTCAAATGAAATTTTATGTTTAGAGCCCAATTCAGATAGAGAAATAAATTTCTGGGTAAAGAAGAGGTAGACTAGATGAGTGGAGCCTTGTCTACTCACTTGACTTTCTATCTCCCACACCATGTGCAAACTCTGATAATCCTGAGGCACTCAATTTCTTTTAAAACATAGTTTGGAATCTGTGGCAAACCTTTTTGTTTGGGTTATTTTTCTCATCCAGTGTGCTCACAACTTATATTTTTTTTATGGAAAAATCACAAACACGTATTTGTAAGATAATCCTTAAAATATGCACACATTTTCATAGAATAATTATTGTTTTCTAGGACAGGGAATCTATGAAACAGCTATTTTAATTTGAGTTAAATGCACAGGCATTCGAGAAGAAAGAAATTTGAAAGATTTCAATGTAGATTTAAAATTACACTTGAATATGTAAGTAGAAATAATCCTGAAAATTAATGTGTTACTATACATTGGTGACATAGCATGTTAATGGATGTGCCATTTTATCAATATATTAACATTTTAGTTACTTTGTCCTGGATGTAATCATCTAGGAAGAATTGCTATCTTGTCATTAAAGAAAGTGAGGAACCCATCTATTCTACAATTCTATATTGAGGGTCTTTCTTCAAGTTTTAAAAAGTCAAAGCTATAGCCTTACAGAAACAGGAGAGAGAAATGTTGACGAGACAAGTGAGATGGATTGTGGCTCATGGGGGAAGAAATAATGCTATTATGACTTGGTGAAGGAAAAAGGTGAAATCATTGAGGTTGGAGGGATGTATAAAAAAATGCCATAGAGTGGTGAAGTTAAAATAAGAAACCATCTCTTTAAGTTAGCCCAGTTACAAACCTGGAAGAGAGTTGGTTAGATTTGAGTATATTTAACCATGTATGCAGGTCAAACATCATTCACATTCCTTTCTGTCACATTCACCATTGAAAAGGAATCACAGCTGGAGGCTCATTTTTGTCTTTCTCATATTTATTCCACACATACATATATTGCCAAGTCCCATTTATTGGAATTGACTTAATGTAGCTATGAGGTTGCTATTTCCTATGTGTAAGATAGTACAAGTTATAGGTAACAAAAACTTATTAACTAGTGGTCTACATGTGTTATGAATACATGTGTTCTAACTCCAAGTCCTTAAATAAGACCAAAATCTTTTTTTTTTAACTTTTCAAGTTTTTATTTAAATTCCACTTTGTCAACATACAGTAACACTAGCTTCAGGAGTAGAATTCAGTAACTCATCACCACACAACACCCAGTGCCCATCACAAGTGTCTTCCCCAATATCCATCACTCACCCAACCCATCCTCCCACCCACCTCCAGTTCCAGCAACTCTTAGTTTGTTCTCTATAGTTAAGAGAATTTCTCCTATGGTTTCCCTCTCTCTCTCTCTTTTTCTTTCCCCTATGTTAATCTGTTTTGTTTCTTAAATTCCACATATGAGTGAAATCATATAGTATTTGTCTTTCTCTGATTAACTTATTTCACTTAGCATAATACACTGTAGTTCCATCCATGTTGTTGCAAATGGCAAGATTTCATTCTTTTTTATGGCTGAGTAATATTCAATTGTATATGTATATACCACAACTTCTTTATCCATTCAGCAATCGATGGATATTTGAGCTCTTCCCATAATTTGGCTATTGTTGATAGTGCTGCTATAAACATGGGGTGCATGTGCCCCTTAAATCAGTATTTTTGTATTTTGTATCCTTTGGGTAATACCTAGTAGCGTAATTACTGGGTCATAGTGTAGTTCTATTTTTAACTTTTTGAGGAACCTCCATACTATTTTCCAGAGTGGCTGCACTGGTTTGCATTCCCACTAACTTCAAGAGGGTTCTCCTTTCTCTGCATCCTCGCCGACATCTGTTCTTTCCTGCGTTGTTAATTTTAACCATTCTGATAGGTGTGAGTTGATATCTCATTGTAGTTTTGATTTGTATTTCCCTGATGCTGAGTGATGTTGAGCATCTTTTCATGTGTTTGTTAGCTATCTGGATATCTTCTTTGGAAAAATGTCTATTTGTGTCTTCTGCCCATTTCCTAGCTGAATTATTTGGGGTTTTTTGGGTATTGAGTTTGATAAGTTCTTTATAGATTTTGGATACTAACCCTTTATCAGATATGCCATTTACAAATATATTTCCCATTCTGAAGTTCACCTCTTAGTTTTGTTGATTGTTTCCTTCACTGTGCAGAAGCTTTTTATTTTGATGAAGTCCCAATAGTGCATTTTTGCTTTTGTTTCCCTTGTCTCCAGAGATGTGTCTGGTAAAAATTGCTATAGCTGTTGTCAAAGAGGTTCCTGAATATGTTCTCTTCTAGGATTTTGATGGTTTCCTGTCTCACATTTAGGTCTTTCACCCATTTTGAGTTTGTTTTTGTGTATGGTGTAAGAAAGTGGTCCAGTTTCCCATTTCCTTACACCACACGCAAAAATAGACTCCAAATGGTTGAAAGACCTCAATGTGAGACAGGAGTCCATCAACATCCTAAAGGAGAACACAGGCAGCAACCTCTTTGACCTCAGCTGAAGCAAATTCTTCCTAGAAACATCGCCAAAGGCAAGGGAAGCAAGGGCAAAAATGAACTATTGGGACTTCATCAACATAAAAAGCTTTTGCAAAGCAAAGGAAACAGTCAACAAAACCAAAAGACAACCGACAGAATGGGAGAAGATATTTGCAAATGACATATCAGATAAAGGGCTAGTATCCAAAATCTATAAAGAACTCATCAAACTCAACACCCAAAGAACAAATGATCCAATCAAGAAATGGGCATAAGACATGAACAGACATTTTTCCAAAGAAGACATCCAAATGGCCAACAGACACATGAAAAAGTGCTCCACAATCGCTCGGCATCAGGGAAATCCAAATCAAAACCTCAATGAGATACCCCCTCACACCAGTCAGAATGGCTAAAATTAACAAGTCAGGAAACAACAGATGTTGGCGGGGATGCGGAGAAAGGGGAACTGTCCTACACTGTTGGTGGGAATGCAAGCTGGTGCAGCCACTCTGGAAAACAGTAGGGAGGTTCCTCAAAAAGTTGAAAATAGAGCTACCATATGATCTAGCAATTGCACTACTGGGTATTTACCCCAAAGATACAAAAGTAGGGATCCAAAAGGGTACGTGCACCCCGATGTTTATAGCAGCAATGTCCACAATAGCCAAACTGTGGAAAGAGCCAAGATGTCCATCGACAGAAGAATGGATAAAGAAGATGTGGTATATATATACAATGGAATATTATGCAGCCATCAAAAGGAATGAGATCTTGCCATTTGCAACGATGTGGATGGAACTGGAGGGTATTATGTTGAGCGAAATAAGTCAAACAGAGAAAGACATGTATCCTATGACCTCACTGATATGAGGAATTCTTTTTTTTTTTTTTTAAGATTTTATTTATTTATTTGAGAGAGAGAATGAGAGAGAGAGTACATGAGAGGGGGGAGGGTCAGAGGGAGAAGCAGACTCCCCGCTAAGCAGAGAGCCCGATGCGGGACTCGATCCTGGGACTCCAGGATCATGACCTGAGCCGAAGGCAGTTGCTTAACCAACTGAGCCACCCAGGCGCCCCATCTCAGGAAACAAACTGAAGGTTGCTGGAGTGGGGGGTGGGGTGGGAGGGATGGGGTGACTGGGTGATAGACACTGGGGAGGGTATGTGCTCTGGTAAGTGCTGTGAATTGTGCAAGACTATTGAATCTCAGATCTGTACCTCTGAAACAAATAATGCAATATATGTTAAGAAAAAAAAAAGAAGAAGAAGAAGGTAGCAGGAGGGGAAGAATGAAGGGGGGGAAATCGGAGGGGTAGATGAACCATGAGAGATGATGGACTCTGAAAAACAAACTGAGGGTTCTAGAGGGGAGGGGGGTGGGAGGATGGGTTAGCCTGGTGATGGGTATTGAGGAGGGCACGTTCTGCATGGAGCACTGGGTGTTATGCACAAACAATGAATCATGAAACACTACATCTAAAACTAATGATGTAATGTATGGGGATTAACATAAGAATAAAAAATTTAAAAAATATATATATATATAAAAAAAAGAAAGTGGTCCAGTTTCATTCTTCTGTATGTTGCTGTCCAGTTTTCCCAACACCATTTGTTGTCTTTTTTCCACTGGGTATTCTTTCCTGCTTTGTTGAAGATTAGTTGACCACATAGATGTGTGTCCATTTCTGAGTTTTCTATTCTGTTCCATTGATCTATGTGTCCGTTTTTGTGCCAGTACCATACTGTATTGATGACTACAGCTTTGTAATATCGCTTGAAGTCTGTGATTGTGATGCCTCTAACTTTGCTTTTCTTTTTCAAGATTGCTTTGGATATTCAGGGTCTTTTGTGGTCCCATACACAATTTAGGATTGTTTGTTCTAGCTCTGTGAAAAATGTTGGTGGTATTTTGATAGGGATTGCATTAAATGTATAGATTGCTTTGGGTAATATAGACATTTTAACAATGTTTGTTCTTTCTATCCATGAGCATGGAATGTTTTTCCATTTCTTTGTGTCTTCCTCAATTTCTTTCATAAGTGTTCTATAGTTTTCAGAATACTAATCATTTACCTCTTTGGTTAGAGAAGTATATTATTGTTTTTAGTGCAATTGTAAATGGGATCAATTCCCTGATTTTTTTTTCTGCTACTTCATTATTGGTGTATAGAAATGCAACAGATTTCTGTACGTTGATTTTTGTATCCTGTGACTTTGTTGAATTCATGTATCAGTTCTAGCAAATTTCTGGTGGAGTCTTTTGGGTTTTCTACATAGAGTATCATGTCATCTGGGAATAATGAAAGTTTGACTTCTTGCTGATTTGGATGCTTTTTATTTTTTTGTTGTCTGATTGCTGAGGCTGACTTCCAGTACTATGTTGAACAGCAGTGGTGAGAGTGGACACCCTTGTCCTGTTCCTGACTGTAAAGGAAAAGTTCTCAGTTTTTCCTCAATGAGGATGATATTAGCTGTGGGTTTTTCATATATGGCCCTTATGATGTTAAGGTATGCTCTCTCTATCCTTACTTTGTTAAAGGTTTTTATCAAGAATGTATTCTGTATTTTGTCAAGTGCTTTTTTTTCCCCCCACCTATTGAGAAGATCATATGGTTCTTACCCTTTCTTTTATTAATATTGTGTATTACGTAGATTGATTTGCAGATATTGAACCGTCCCTGCATCCCAGGAATAAATCCCACTTGGTCATGGTGTATAAACTTTTTAATTTACTGTGGGATCTGATTAAGTAGTATCTTGTTGACAACTTTTTCATCCATGTTCATCAGGGTAATTCTTTTTAGTGAGGCCATTGTCTGGTAGGAATCGAGGTAATGGGGCTTCATAGAATGAGTTTGAAAGTTTTCCTTCCATTAATATTTTTTGGAACTGTTTGAGAAGAATAAATATTAACGCTTCTTTAAAAGTCTGGTAAAATTCCCCTGGGAAGCCATTTGGCTCCGGACTTGCTTGTTGGGAGATTTTAGATTACTGATTTAATTTCTTTGCTGGTTATCGGTCTGTTCAAATTTTCTCTTTCTTTCTGTTTCAGTTTTGGTAGTTTATATGTTTCTAGGAATTTATCCATTTCTTCCATATTGTCCAATTTCATAATATTCTTTTATAATTGTATTTCTGTGGTGTTGGTTGTGATCTCTCCTCTCTCATTAGTGATTTTATTATTTGGGTCCTTTCTCTTTTCTTTTTGATTAGTCTGGCTAGGGGTTTTATCAATTTTATGAATTCCTTCAAAGAACCAGCTCCTGGTTTCATTGATTTGTTTATTTGAGATTTTTCTTGTTTCTTAAGGTAGGCCTGTATTGTTATATACTTCCCTCTTAGGACTGTTTTTGCTGCATCCCAAAGGTTTTGGACCATTGTGTTTTCATTTTCATTTGCTCCATGTATTTTTTTAAATTTTCTTCTTTCATTTCCTTAATTAGCCATTCATTCTTTGTAGGATATTCTTTAACCTCCATGTTTTTGTGGTCTTTCCAAATTTTTCCTTGCGGTTGCTTCAAGTTTCATAGTGTTGTGGTCTGAAAATATGCATGGTATGATCTCAATCTTTTTGTATTTGTTGAAGTCTGATTTGTGACCCAGTATGTGATCTATCCTGGAGTACGTCCCATGTGCCCTCAAAAAGAATGTATATTCTGCTGCTTTATGATGGAATGCTCTTCATATATCTGTTAAGTCCATCTGATCCAGTGTGTCTTTCAAAGCCATTGTTTCCTTGTTGATTTTCTGCTTAGATGATCTGTCCATTGCTATAAGTGTGAATGTCCCCTACTATTATTGTATTATTATCAATGAGTTTCTTTGTGTTTGTTATTAGTTGATTTATTTATTTGGGTGCTCCCAAGTTGGGGGCATAAAAATGTACAATTGTTAGATCTTCTTGATGGATAGACCTCTTTATTATTATATAGTGCTTTTCTTCATCTCTTGTTACAGTTTTGGTTTAAAATCAAGTTTGTCTGATGTAAGTATGGTTACTCTGGCTTTCTTTTGATTTCATTAGCATGATAAATGGTTCTCCATCCCCTCATTTTTAATTTGCTGGTATCTTTAGGTCTACAATGAGTCTCTTTTAAGCAGCAAATAGATGGGTCTTGTTTTTTTTTTTTTTTTTTAATTCATTCTGGTACCCTATGTCTTTTGACTGGAGCATTCAGTCCATTTACATTCAGAGTGATTATGATAGGTATGAATTTAGTGCCATTGTATTACTTGTAAAATTGTTGTTTCTGGAGATTTTTTTCTGTTCCTTTCTAGTCTCTATCACTTTTGGTCTTTCTTTGCCATTCAAAGAGTCCCCTTTAATATTTCTTGCAGGGCTGGTTTAGTGGTCACAAACCCTTTTCATTTTTGTTTGTTTTGAAACTCTTTATCTCTCCTTCTATTCTGAATGATAGTCTTGCCAGATAAAGTATTCTTGGCTCCATATTTTTCCCATTCAGCACATTGAATATATCATGCCACTCTTCTCTGACCTGTCAAGTTTCTATGGATAGGTCTGTGGCTAACATTATTTGTCTTCCCTTGTAAATTAGGGATTTCCTTCCCTTGCTGATTTTAGGATTTTTTCCTTATCTTTGTATTTTGCAAATTTTACTATGATATGTCTTGGTGTTGGCCTGCTTTTGTTGATTTTGAGTTATCTATGCCTCCCGTATTTGGATATCTGTTTCCTCCCCTTAGATTAGGGAATTTTTCAGCTATCTTTTGCTCAAATAAACCTTTTGCCCTCTTTTCCTTTTCTTCTTCTTCTGGGACTCCTATGATACAAATGTTATTATGCTTTATGGTGTCACTCTGTTCCCTAAGTCTACATTCATGATCCAATATTTTCCTTTCCCTCTTCTTTTCAGCTTCATCCTTTTTCATGCTTTTATTTTCTGTATAGTTTATTCGATCCTCTGATTCTTCCATCCTTATGGTCATTACATCCAGTTGGTTTCACATTTCGGTTATAGAATTTTTTTATTTCAGCCTGACTAGTTTTTAGGTCTTTTGTCTCTGTAGTAAGGGACTCCCTGGTGTCTCCTATGATTTTCTCAAGCCTAGCTAGTATCCTTAATGGTTGTTGCTTTTAATTCTGGATGAGGCATATTACTTATATCTGTTTTGATTCGATCTCTGGTTGTGATCTTTTCTTGTTCTTTCATTTGGGATGAATTCTCCATCTTGGCATTTTGTTTAGGTCTCTGTCTTCTTCTGTGTGTTAGAAAAGTTTGTTATATTTCTTGCTCGTGAGAGTAATGGATTCATTAAGAAGAGGTCATATACTGTCCAGGGCCTGGTGCTTCAAGAAGTATTTCTGGTGTATGCTGTGTGCACTTTGACTGCTCCCTCCCTCAGGTCAGTCCCCTGCAGAGATTCTCCTCGACTGCAGTGAGGAGTGTTTGGACCTTGTCCAGTGTGTGGCAAGTTTTAACCAGGTGTGCTCTGGACAGCTTGTTAAAAGAGGCCTGATCCTAGAGATGAAGCTTTACAGCACTCTGTGGTCAGTAAGTTTGGTGCATGTGGGCAGTTTATGCTGGTCTTCTGCGGGAGGGGCCTGCTGCTCTGGTTCTCAGGCACACTTGCCCTAAGAAGGCAGCCCCTGCAGAGCACAGAGGGGCAGGGCTTGGTGTAAGCAGATTAGGTCGCCACTATAGGTGCTGTGCTGCTCACTGAAGTCAGTCTGTGCTGATGGGTAGAAGAGAAAAATGGCACCAGCCCTTTCCCTTGTTCCTGGAGAGGAGAGTTCGTGCTTGCCACTGTCCAGGAAGCCCTCCCAAAAGAGCAAACAATCCCCATTCGTATGTCACAGGCATCCTTCAGATCTCTGCCTTCACACTGTCTGTGTCCCAGTCCTCTGCCCACTCAGCAGCACAGTGTGCCTTGAGTTTCAAAACTCCAAACTTTAGGAACCTGGCATGGTGCAGACCTGCACTAGTCCTCTGGTAGAGGTCTCACTACCCTGGGGCTGGTCCTGGTTTGTCCCAGAAGGGTAGTCACATCAACATGCAGGAACTTGGAGGTTAGAGTAAAGCACAGCAAAAAGCCAGCATCCATGTTAGCTGCCTCTATACTAAGGAACATGGCAGGGCAATTGTGCCCACTTACTCTTTTGTTCCCTGAGAGGCAATGCCACCTCTCCCAGATGCACTCCAAGAAGGTGAAAACTCTCTCCTATTGGACCCCAGGGATTCTCAGACCATGCTGTCCAATCCTGGGCCTCTGCCCTACTTTTCCATAGAAGCACCACTGCACCTACCAGGCTCAACACCGGCCTCCACACGGACTTCTGAAACTTTAGACTCTGAGCTCCTCTGGTTGTTAAAACTCACAATAATCAGCCCCTTTCATTTTCCCAGTCAGTGATTTTGGAGAAGTTTTTGTTTGTTTGTTTGTATGTTTGTTTTTGTGATCCCCTATGCACTGTGCTCTCTCTCTCCTCCTCCTCCTCTCTCCGTGATCAGGGATCCCTCTTCTCTGTAGCAACTGCAATTCTTTTCTCCCTCAAATCACATTTGCACACCTCCTACCTTCCATGATGTGGCCTCTTCTGTCCCTTTAGTTGTGCAGTTTGTTCTCTCAGTCTTCAGATTAATTTCTTGGATGCTCAGAATGATTTGATATTTATCTAACTGTGTTTGAGGAATGAAGCAAGCACCATCTTAATTTCCCCCTCAACAATACCAAAATCTTATTATTATCTTTCCTCTCTGACAGTAAGAAACCTGTAGAACTTCTTTATTTTTCTATGTAGTAGGTTTATATATGTGTGTGCATATAAATATATATGTGTATATATGTGTGTTTTTATATACATACATACAAATCTCACTATTTAGAGAAATGTCTTCTTTTTTAAGCCTATATCTCCCATAGATTCTTGTGTTGGCTGAGTACTCTAGGGAAATGCTTTGGGAGTGGGATTTCTCTTTATAAAACTATTTAATTGTAATTTTTAGGTTAATTTTTGAGATGAGTAGAAAGGTCTACTTAGAAGCCTATTGGAGATAAAGAAAAAAGAAGAATGAGGTAGTTGGGTAGGGAAGAGGGATTCCAGTGGAAGAAAAGAAACGTTCAAACCAGATGTTTATGAATACAGAATATGAATACATGTAATGTAACCACTCCTTCCTCATTTCTTCAGTAAAATATATTTTTTACTGATAATACATTAAAGAGTATAATCTATTTTGGGTATGAGGAACAGCACAAAGTTTTTCATTATTAGCAGGAACAAAGATTGATCAAGGGGAAAGTATCATGCTTAAGAGATTCTATCTATCTATCTATCTATCTATCTATCTATCTATCTATCTATGTATCCGTCTTTCTACCTATCATCTATCTATCCATCATCTCTCTTTTAAATTATTTTGGAAGCAGACAAAAGAGAAATAAATACTAAAAATCCACCTATATGCACAGACAATAATTCTAATTATGAATAATTTAACATTTAGACATATCAATCTCTATGCAATATTTTGTTATTTCCTCACAAATTTATACTTGTATCACCATAAAATAAGCCTTTTTATCTAATTTTCTCTAGGTCACAGAAATTGGGAATTGTACCTTAAGAAATGTAACATTTTCAAGTTAGGTTATGTCAATAAGTAGGAAAACATAGTCATTACAGATGATGTAGTACACACGGAAAGTTTATACAAATTTTTCAGATGAAAGAAAACGTAAAAATTCTCAGTGCAACATTTGAATTATTTTGGGTATTAATTTTACAAGTTATTTTCATTACACCATTAAAATGCTGATATGTTAACACTTTAAGTGTCTCAAATGTGCATTTAATTTATATTTAATAACACAAGTTTTGCTTATGAAAACCAAGTCAATTATTGAAAGCATTTCCCAAGGTTTAGCAATTATTTAAGAGCTGCATTTACTATAAAGTAATTAGCTCAAATGGCATGTTCATGAAAGCAGAGTTAGAACAACTTTACATACTGGTATGAAAGGGAAATGTTTAATACCCGTATAGTTGAAAATATTCAAATTTATTTAATCTGGCAGGCATTTTATTTTCAACAAAGTGACAAATACTTATTTTCAAGTGGCTTTTTAAGATTTTCAAGATGCAAAACCACCATATTTATAGCTATAATTTTATATAAAATAAAAATATCAAAATTAATTGAATGATGTAAAAATTTAAAATAGTTATTATTCTGTTTGTATTTATGTTATTAACTTTCTTATTTGAATTATATCATATAGGCAAAAGTATACTTTATCTGTGTGTATATATTACATAATAAGATAAAACCAAATAAAAACGTTATGGTTTGGCTTGCAAATTAGAACACTACAAAGAAAGCTGGATCCTTCTGTGGGCATTAACTGGTCACACCACCCATCCTTCTTCCCAGAGGTAACCACTATTCTGAATTTTAGCTTATTCATTTCCTTGGTTTGCTTTATAGATTTATACACATACACACATTTAACTAATATATTATTTGTTTTTTCCTTGTTTTAAACTATATGATACATAAATACATTATAAAGTAAATATAAAATTAATATTCAGTTGTATACATATTCAAGTATTTAGTCTTTCCCTGTTGAGAAATTTTGGTTAATATCTTTTTGTTATCTCTGTTATAAACAAAGCTGTTATTAACATTCTTGTACACATCCACCATCACATGTATGTAAGAGCCTATGTGTGATATATGTACAAGTGAAATGTTCAGTTATAGGACATGTATATGTTTAACTTTAGTTGTTAATAATAAATACTTCCAAAGTGGTTGTTTTGATTGTTTTACATGGCCACTATACTCGACGATGTCACAATTTATAGAGTTTTATTCATTATACTTGCTTGGTTTTATTTTTTGTTTGCATTTCAAAAAAGAGGAACCACAGATTGTTTATAAAATGTAAAACTTACTCAACTTCACTGTTAATCATAAAAATGAAACAAAACCACAATGAGATATTATTTTTCTCCTACAAAATTAGAGAGAAAAATAAAGAAAATGCAAAGAAAGGGACTTAAATCTTCTCCCAACAGTTGCATACATAGTATAAGAACCTGATAATTAAAATGGTACAACACTCTGTCATAAAAATGATTAGGTTAATGTAATCCAATTAAAATGTAGAAATTGAGCTTAATATGGATGGACATTTAGTACATGATATAAGTATCATATGTAATCTATGAGAGAAGGTAAACTTTGTAATAAATTATGTTTGGAGTACTAGCTAGTCATCAGAGAAAAGAAAATAATAATAAAATAATCTCATGTCCTACACCGGGATTTATGAGTTGATCAAAATTCTAAGGGTAGAAAGGAGACAAGAAAGATAAGTAAAAAGCACCCAAATTGGAAAAGAAAAAATAAAACTGTCAATATTTGCAGATGACATGATAACTGTAGAGAGAAAACCCTAAAGACTACCAAAACAAAGCAAAACAAAACAAAACAAAACAAAACCAAAAAACTATTTGAACTAACAAATTAATTTGGTAAAATTGCAGGATACAAAATTAATATACAAATTATGTTACATACCTATATACTAACAATGAACTTTTAGAAAGAGAAGTTAAGAAAACAATCCCATTTACAATTTCATCAAAAAGAATAAAATACCTAGGAATAAATTAACAAAGGAGGTAAAGAACCTATACTCTGAAAACTATAAAACAGTGATGAAAGAAATTGAAGATGACACAAATAATTGGAAAGATATATTGTGCTCGCGGATTGGAAGAATTAATATTGTTAAAATATTGTTAAAATGTCCATATTATGCAAATCAACAGATTTATTGCAATATCTATCAAAATATTAATGCCATTTTTCACAGAGCTAGAACAGATCATCCTAAAATTTGTATAGAACCACAAAAGCCCCCAAGTAGCCATAGAAATCTTGAGAAAGAAGAATAAAGCTGTAGGTATCACACTTCCTGATTTCAATCTATACTATAAAGCTCTAGTAATCAAAATAGTATGGTACGGCACAAAAACAGACACATACATCAATGGAACAGGATAGAGAGCCTAAAAATAAATCCACGTTTATGTGGTCAATTAATCTAAGATGAAAGAGGCAAAAATATGCAATGGGAAAACGAGTCTGTTCAATAAATGGTGCTGGGAAAACTGGACAATTACATGTGAAAGAATGATACTGAATGACTTTCTTACACTGCACATAAAAATAAACTCCAAATGGATTAAAGACTTGAATATAAGATGGGAGACCATAAAACTCCTAGAAGAAAACAGGTGGTAAGCTCTTTGGCATTAGGCTAAGCAATGTTTTTGGGATCTGTCTCCTCAGGCAAGGGAAACAAAAACAAAAATAAACAAAGGGAATATCAAACTTAAAAGCTTCTGCACAGCAAAGGAAACCATCAACAAAACGTAGTGAAGGCAACCTACTGAATGAGAGAAGATATTTACAAATCATATATCCGATAAGAGGTTAATATAAAAAATACATAAAGAACTCACACAACTCAATATCAAAAAATAGAATCCAATAAGAGGGGGGGTCTGAATAAACATTTCTCCAAAGAAGACATACAAATGGCCAACAGACTCGTGAAAAGATGTTAAACATCACTAATCATCAGGGAAATTCATTCAAAACCACAATGAGATACTGGCTCACATCTGTCAGTTGGTTGTTATCAAAAAGATAAGAAATAACTAGTGTTGGTGAGGATGTGGAGAAAAGGGAACCCTTGTACGCTGTTGATGGAAATGCAAAATGGTACAGCCACTGTGGAAACAATATGAGGGTTCCTCAAAAATTAAAAATAGAAATACCATATCATCCTGCAGTTTCACTTCTGAGTATTTATCTGAAGAAGATGAAAACACTAAATAGATATATGCAACCCTATGTTTATTTCATATGGAAGATATGGAAGCAACCTAAGTGGCTGTGGATAGAAGAATGGATAAAGAAGATGTAACTATATATCATAAGTTTATGATATTACTATACCATGTGTATAGTATCACATATATCACATATTTACTATATATCACATATTTACTATATCATATATAGATGTGACTATCTAATATCATAAATATATGACATTACTCAGCCACAAAAAGGAATGAAACCTTACCATTTGAGACAAGATGGATGTACCTAGAGGGTATTATTCTAAGTAAAATAAGTCAGACTGAAAAAGACAAATACCACACGATTTCACTTATATGTAGATTCTAAATACAACAGACACACACACACACACACACAAACAAACATGCAGTTGCAGAGAACAACTGCTGGTTGCCACAAGGGAAGGGGGTGGGGTTGGACAAAATAGGCGAAGGGGATTGAAAGATATAAACATCCAGTTATAAAATAAATAATTCATGGGAATATAATGTACACCGTAGGGATTATAGTCAAAAATATTTCAACACCTTTGGTGACAGGTGGGTAGCTAGACTTATAATGGTGAACTTGGTGACTTTGATCATAGTGACTTGGTAATGTACATAAATGTTAAAGCATGATGTTTCACACTTGAAACCAATATAATATTGTATATCAACTACTCTTCAATACAAATAAATAAATGTAAAAAGCAAAGAAAAGAACAATCAGAAAGAAACCTGATGTATTGTATTTTTAATATCTTTGGAGTTGGGCAGTCTTTGCTAATTGTGTCACAAAATACAGAGTCCATAAATGAAAGGATGGATGAATATCATTACATAAAAATTGAAAATCATGCATAAAAAAAACACCGTTAGTCAAAGGAAAGTCAACATTGGGAAATGTGTGGGTACATATGGGCATGTGCCATTTAGACCATCGATAGGGCAAATCTCCCTATTAAAATTGTAAAGGAGTTGTGAGTAAACTCTCTTTTTCTTCTCACTGGGTGTGTTAAAGATCTTGTTCTTTCTGTTCTGCCCTTCTACTACATGTGCCTAGGATTGGTTTTATACATCTATAATTTTATACTGCGTTTGGCTTTATGAATATTTTTATTTTTCCTATTTCCACTTTATCTATTACTGGAATTGTGATTAAGAATATATTAAAGTCATGCTTCCAAAATTTTAATTCTTTGATATTCTCAAACATATTTGATGGTGATATATTCTGATTTAACTACTGCTTATGTAACTTATTCAGATCTATCTAGCAGCTTATCAATTCTCTTACATCTCAATCTAATTGTTTCACTCATATTTTTTCTTATTTTATATTTTCAGTTTAATTTCTAGAAGTTCTGTTTATTTTTCAAATACTTCTCATTTTCATAGCTTGTCTTTTTTATAACCTTAAGATTTTCTTTTTTGTTTGCTTTTTTAACTCGTGACTTATAGCATTTATGATACTGACTATAAACATAGTCAAAATTATATATATACACATATAGATTACATTATATATATTTTATATACATACTCTAAGATGTGCGCCAGATTTTGCTTATGGTGCTTTATTTGGCAAATTTTACTCTGTGTTCCTATTCCTTAGAATGTGTGGTCTTGATGAAGCAAGTGAATGAAGACTTGTCTTCCCACCATAAACAATAATAAAACATGACAAAATATATGAAACGACCATTTCAGACAATAGACAACAGATAACATAGTACTGGAATCTCTGAAAGAAAGTAAATAAACTAGGTGAGTCCTATGCTCACCTGAGTTTTCTGCCTAGAGATATTTTGGACCATGGCACCTGAGGAGGAATCCACTCAAAGGTAAATAACCTTGATGAGTTGAGGAGACAGATGCCAGAGTTGAGGGTAATGCAGACAAATAGAATTTATGAGTATATGGGAAAACATGTGGGAAGTGAGAACACCAGGAATGAGGGTGCAGTTGTCTTCTAGAAATGCATGTTAACATAAAAACACAGGTAGTAAGTAAAAGAATGGAAAAATGATATACCACACAGTCAATGATCCTAAGACTGGAATGGTTGTGTTAATATATGACAAAGACTTCACAACAAATACTCTTACCAGAGATAAAGAGAAAAACTTTTAATGATAAAGGAGTCAAATTTTCAAGAAGATATGTAAATTGTATGTTTGTATTTACAGAAAGACAGTTCTTCAGAAAACATGAATGTGGAACTGAAAGGAGAAATACACAAATATACATTTGTATTTGAAGATTTCAAATCACTCTCAGTAATTGATTTAAAAATAGGTAGAAAACCAGTAAATATATAGAAGATGTGAACATTCTCATTCAAATTGGTCTAAAGGACATTTTATAGAACAAACTAACAATGACAGAATTCACATTCTTTCAAAGTGCAAATGAAACAGTCCACAAAATGGACCATACGTTGTACCATACAAAATTCAGTAAGTTTAAGTGATTAAAATATATAGAGTATATTTTCTGATGAAAATTGACCATATAAATCAGTAATAAAAATAGATTTAAAAATCCCCAAATATTTGAAAATTAAACCCCTCATTTCTGAACAATATAGAGGTCAAAAATAAGAAGAATTAGACATGTTTTTAACTAAATGATAGTCAAATCACAACATATCAAAATGTATATGAGGCAGCTAAAGTAATGCTCAGAGGGAAAGTGATAATTTAAATGCTCATACTAGACAAAATAAAGATCTAACATCAAAACTTTGATTCTACCTTAATCCAGTAAAAAAAAAAAACAATTAAATGCAAAATAATTAGGAGGAAAGAAATGAGAATAAAATTATGAATCAGTAAAATAGAAAATAGAAAAAGTAAAGAGATAAATCAATAGACTCTGAATTGAGATTTTCTAAAAGATTGATAAGATTGTTAAACTTTAGCTAGATTGATACAGAAAAAAATCACAAATTACTAGTTTCAAAAATAAAAGAAAGGGGATGTCTGGGTGGCCCCGTTGGTTAAGCATCTGACTCTTGATTTCAGTTCAGGTCATGAATGCAGTGTCGTGGAATTGAGCTTCATATCAGGTTCCATTTTGGGCATGGAACCGGCTTGATATTCCTTCTCTCTCCCTCTCCCACTGCCCCTGTCTCCCCACCCCTGTTTGCATACTCTTTCTCTCTCTCTCTCTCAAAATAAAATAAATAAATAAATAAATAAAAGAATAAATAAATTAAAAAGGAGGAATACTAAACAAAAACTAAAAAAATATTATAAATAACTCTAGTCCAATAATTCCAACAATTTACATGAGATGGCAAATTTCTTGAAAACACATATCTAAAACTAAGACTTATATGCTAAAACTTCTACAAGAAAATATATGAAAGAATCTTTGTAACATTAAGTTAGGCCAGGAGTTTTTGGATGAAACAATAAAAAAAATTAACCAAAAAAAAAAAGGTGATAAAATTGACTCCACCTAAATTAATATGTCTGATATTGTAAAGACACTGTTAAAGATAGGAAGAGTTGTTTGTTTGTTTTGAAATGAAAGGCACTTACTGAAGAAAATACTTATAATATGTGTATCTTCTAAAGGACTTGTATTCAGACTATGAAGAATGATTGCAACTCAATAAAAGACAAGACAATATTTAATATTTAAAGGATATTAACGAATACCCCATACTCTGTCCCAGAAAATGCATACCTAGTTGTATACCTACTAAAAATGCATCCACACATCTGTATGGCCAAAGATACATAAAAGAGTATTCATGATGGCATTGTTCATATTAGCCCCAAACTGAAAACAATTTAAATATTCATCAACAGTAGAAAATATATTGTTGTATAATCATACCATTAAATATTACATATTAGTTTAAGTTACTGCTGCTTTCTACAATATGGGCACATTTCAAATCACATGGTTGAGTGTAAATAATTAGGCAAAAAGTGTGTATTCATTATTTAAACTTGTGTTTTTGTAAAGGTCACAAGGAAAACCATCTATGGCAACAGATACTATGGGAGCATCTGAGGCACTAGTAATCCTTTGTTATTATTGTTATTTTCCAATATTCTCCTTTCTCTCTTTCTTTTTTAATAGATTTTCTTAGATTAGTCTTAGGTTTGTAGCCAAAGTGAACAGAAGGTACAGAGATTTCTTGAGGTGCCTGGGTGGCTCAGTTTGGTTAAGCTGTTGCCCTGGGCTCTGTCATGATCTCAGGGTTTGGAATTGAGCCTTGCATTGGGCTCCCTGCTCAGCAGGGAGTCTGCTTCTCCATCAAGCTCTCCATGCCCCCTTCTCGTGCTCTCTTTCCCTTTCTCTCAAATAAATACAATCTTAAAAAAAAAAAGGAAGGTACAGAGATGTCTCATATACCCCTTATTTCCAAACATGCAGAATCTCCTCTATTCTCATCATCTACCACCAGAATGGTATACTTCGTACAACTGATGAACCTACATTGACACATCATTATCACCCAAAGTCCATAGTTTCTGGTAAAGTTTTATTTCTTGACCTCATGTATTAAGTTTCACAGCATGTGGGAGATCTGGGAGAGTGATCTCAGAAATGTAAACTGTGCAAAAATGGCCTCAGCTGAACCTATACCTAAAGGACATTTAGAAGTCGGGATAACCTTCCGTGTTTCCCAAAATGGAGGTAAGAGCGCCAGTACTTTGTAGTCTTGCCCTGACAAGTCATCAAATGGAGGATGTCCATAGGAAGAGACAGAATCTTGGGTGAGGTGTCTCTTCAGTCAAGGATACTTACTGAAGAATACTTGAAACAAAACTATCAACTTGGGAGAATGAGAGCCTCAATCATTGTTATGGGCTGAATTGTGTCATCCCCCAAATTTGTATATTGAAGCCCTAACCCTCTGTTCCTTAAAATGTGATTTTATTTTGTTATAGGCCCTCTAACGAAGAGATTCAGTTAAGATGAGGCCTTTAGGGTGGGCCTAATCCACTCTGGTGGGCGTCCTTAGAAGAAGAATTTTAACACTGGGATATAGGGGGACTATGTGAGAACACAGTAAGAAGGCAGCCATCTGAAAGCCAAACAGAGAGACCTCACAAAAAATCAAACCTGCTGACACTTTGATCTTGGATGTCCAGCCTTCAGAACTATGAGAAAATAAATTTCTGTTGTTTAAGCCACCCAGTCTGTAGTACTTTGTTATGGCAGCTCTAGCTGACTAATTCAATCATGAAAAGGAGAGCTTGATAAAACACCACAGAATTTACAACAACCAACCCCTTTCTCTGCTTTTATCCACTTATTTTGTGTAGAAAGTTAACCCCAATTGCGAAGAGCTTCTCTAGGATTCTAGCTGGTCTTTTCTTTTCCTGGAGAAACTTTAAACAGGAAAGTTATTGACACGAATCACAGGTCAATGGCTGCAGCTTATCTAGAGACCCCAATTGGTATCACTGCCTTCTCTACAGCTATTTTAATTTTTCTCACCCTTATCTAGCATCTCCATGGCTTATTTAGTGAGGGATCTGAGACTTTGGTCACCCTGCCCTCTCAGATCTGTTGCACTTTGTTCATTTATCATCAACATGATGTAGGGAGTAGCAAGAGGTACTGTGGTACGCTATGTGGTTGCCAAATCATATTCTTTCCCTTCCTTATTGTAACTCTATTTCTTCCAGAAAATTGGGTCCAATTCAGTTTGCCAGAATTTTTTTGATTATATTCTTTGGGCACAAGAAGCCAAAGGAGACGCAGTAACAGTCATAACTCAAGCTTAATGGGGTTTTAGCAATGTCCTCCAGTGGAAGTGTTCTCTCTCTGGAAACCAGCATTTCTAAACCCAAGCTTCTAAGAACAACCATTTTAGCAACTCATTAATAATATTTCCTGTAATCCTGGTCATGCTATTAAAGTTTTTATCATGGGACAGACCTTCCATATTAATACATTTTCCCTTATGCAAATTTATCTCCCAAACTTTTGTACACATATATAGCACCATCAGATCCATATTCCATATTCCGATATACTGCTTGTCTCTTGCTGGTTTATGTGGCTAGGTTCTGCAGCAACTTCTGTGACTTCTTTTTTTCCTATTTAGCAATCTCAGCATTTCTCCAGCTACTTCATGTTAACTTAACTAGCTACTGGTCTAATGTACAGGATAGGAGAAGGTAGATCCTGAGGTTTGTATGCATGGTTTCTTTTAAGAGCCTACATCAGACTCAGGCAAGGGTGATCATTGGCCTTTAACAAGGAGTGGGCCAATTTTCCAGGCCCAGAGAGTTCAGGGGAATCGGACACTTGTAACTTCCAAGTGTATTGACTCAGTTGCTCTTATCCTGAGTCCAGAGTCTCACTACTTCCCAATTAAGGCACTGATCTTAGCAGAGCAGACAGGTTGGGATTGAACATCATCCTTCTCTGGAGCTCTGCTATCACTATAATTAAGTCCTGGACCTGATGATCACCTTTTTCTGCGCTCTTGCTGCAGCAAATGGGTCTTTTTATATTCTGCCAAAGAGGCCCTCTGACTTTCACACTTCACCTTAAATTGGTGATTAATCACTGTTAAGTCTTTCATTGTTTTTCTTCAATGCATGCTTAGTCCCACCCATAGTCCTTGTAATTATTATTTTGCCCCTAGTGTCTCAAATGCTTGAGATAGTATATCCACGCTTGCACTCATTTTGATTAGTATTCTAGTCTAGTTCACCACCAGTGTGAGTTTTAACAACTGCATTACTACAGTATCCTACAAGCCATCAGTATTCTATTCACCACCTGTAATTAGAGTCCTTGTTGCCAGGAGGTCAGAGAATGATCAATTTCTGAAATCCCATTTTAAATTCTGCTTTCTAGGATCAATTCTATTACCAGCTCTTTTAGGTTGTGTTCTTTTGGAAATAGACTCTGTGGCAGAAATTTGCATTCGTGGATTCTTGGGAAAAATATCTCTAAAGGAGTGAAAGAAGACAGATTGGACAGAAAAAGAAGTTGAACTGCAAACAAATGCAAGGAGCTTCAGCTGACCAGTGGTGAGCTTTACAGCTTAGATAGCCTTTGAGATTTGTCTTATTCAAGTCAAGGGTGTTGGGCCTTTGTACTCACCCATCAACCTGTCATTGGATGAGTTCTGTTCCGGGAAGACCATATAACCTTGAAAAAGGCAGCGGCTTTTGGCCACCCATGGTTTCCTCACTTAGTTGTGAGGAGCCAATAGTCTTAACAACTGAATGAGTGTCTTACTCTTAAGAAGAGAATTTCAATGGCATATCTAACATCCTTTACATCTAGAAAGTGATTGCATAGGTGTGGTAACTTCATCATAATTCACTGTCTGTACACTTAGTGCTTTCTGAAGTTTTATGGATGTACATCTTTTAAATAAAAAATATTAAAAATTGGAAAGTAAAGTGTATGACAGTGGTTATGGAAACTGGAGAGTTAGCAAAGCAAATTTAGGCCAAGAGATAGCAAAGGCACAGGGGTAAGACGCAATTGGGAGAATTGCTGTGTCACTTTTTGTGCACTTCTATTTCACTTGCTTATTTGCAATATTTTGCTTGGTTGTGTCAAGTGAAGGAATGAATAATTAAATGAAGTTCTCTTTCAATCTATCACTTTGGGAGTTTTTTACATCCTTATATTTGTTCTTCATTTACCAAAAAGTAGAGCTATCTGATTTTATACTGCCCTCTACTGATCTTATGTATGTAGAAATACAAACATATGCAGGAGCTTCAGCTGCCCCAGTGGGGAGCTTACAGGCTCAGATAGCTTCTGAGGTTTGTCTTATTTGTTTTATTTGTTGGGCCTTTGTATTTATCTGTGTATATATGCCATGCATTTATTCATTTAATATATGTGTATTTATATTATGTGTGCTTTTGTTAGGCAGGACATTAGAGAGATGTAAGCAAGAAGCACCCCCTTCAAAAATCTGCCTTGTGCATATTAATAGACTATAATAATTCACGTGGAGACATCCTGTGTTCTTTAACAGATGAAATTTGAGGCTTTCAAAAATGAACTGTAAAAGCTAAGTTCCTCTGAATGGAAAAATAACAAAAGTTGGTGGTTATAAATTGGTGGAGTGAAGAGGAAAAAGTTCCAGAAGATAAAGAGCACCTAAAATACAGCATTAGACAGAGCATGGGTTTATTGCATTTCATAAGCACATTTTTGTGGTTAAAAAAAATGGACAATTCACTTTAATAGGCATAATAATTATATTTTTTAATTTTATGATGGTCCCTTAATTGTGCAAAGTTACAATTTTCATTCATTAAACAAGTCTTTAGCAAAACATGCTACCGATAAAAAAATATCATATTTTAAAGAAATAGTGGAATCATGTGAAGTGAATAATGAAGACGATACTGGCAACAAGTGTAACTCAAACAGGTACTAAGAATTCTGCAGATGTTAGAACACAAAGTGTCTGTGATAAATGTGAAATTATTTGAGAGACTTCAAAAATATTTGAAGAGGTGTTGGCCCGCGGCGGCGGCGGCGGCGGCGAAGGGGCGGAGGGGTTCTCTTCCCGCAGTTGCCAAGCTGCGGCGGCAGTGCAGGGATGGTGTAGCTGGCCCTGCGGGCAGGCGGCGGGGCGCGGGCGGGGGCGAGGCGGCCGCGACGGCCGACGCCGCCTGACGGGCTCGGGTGTAGCGGCAGCACGCTGAGGGGGCGTCGCCGCCGCCGGCCCCCGGTGCCGCCGCGGGAAGCCGCGCCCGCCATGGCGGCCCGGGCGGTGCTGGACGAGTTCACCGCGCCCGCGGAAGAAGGCGGCGCTGCTGGAGCGGAGCCGCGGCCGCATCGAGGGCCTGTTCGGCGTGAGCCTGGCGGTGCTCGGCGCGCTCGGGGCTGAAGAACCGCTGCCCGCGCGCATCTGGCTGCAGCTCCGCGGGGCGCAAGAGGCGGTGCACAGCGCCAAGGAATATATTAAAGGAATCTGTGAGCCTGAACTAGAAGAAAGAGAATGTTACCCCAAGGCCATGCACTGCATTTTTGTTGGGGCTCAGAGCATGTTTCTGAAGAGCTTGATTCAGGACACCTGTGCTGATCTCTGCATTCTGGACATTGGTCTTCTTGGCATCAGAGGAAGTGCCGAAGCTGTGGTCATGGCTAGGAGTCACATTCAGCAGTTTGTAAAACTCTTTGAGAATAATGAGAACCTACCCAACAGTCAGAAAGAATCCGAGGTGAAAAGGGAATTTAAACAATTTGTTGAAGCTCGTGCAGATAACTATACAATGGACTTGTTGATTTTGCCCACTTCCTTGAAAAAAGAGCTTTTGACACTCACACAAGGTGAGAATTTATTTGAAACGGGAGATGATGATGTTATTGAAATTAGAGATTCTAAACAAGCAGAGTTTCCACAGAGTGCTGCCACAGGGCTGAATATTTTCAGAGATGAAATTGTTTTGCAGGAAGATGCAAGAAATAAAGCTGGCACTCCTATTTCTGAGCTTACAAAACAAATGGACACGGTCTTTTCTAGTTCGCAAGATGTCCTTTTTGTTCCAATAAATGGTCTAACCCCAGATGAAGAGGCACTTTCCAAAGACAGAATTTGTCACAAAAGGAGATTTTCTGATTCTGAAGAAAGGCATACCAAGAAACAGTTTTCTTTGGAAAACGTTCAAGAGGGGGAGCTTCTACATGACGGTAAGACATTAGCTGAAGTGTAATCATTGACTTATCTGATTCTTCTGCTGATCCTGAAAATTTAAGTCCAGATGTGAAGGACACTACTGAGGAAATGGAATACAACATCCTCGTAAACTTTTTTAAAACCATGGGCTATTCCCAAGAAATTGTTGAAAAGGTCATTAGGGAGTATGGGCCATCTACTGAACCATTATTGCTCTTAGAAGAAATTGAAAAAGAAAATAAAAGATTCCAAGAAGACAGAGAATTTTCACCTGGTACTTTGTATCCAGAGACCAATAGAACCAAAAACAAAGGTGTTTGTAGCAGCATAAATGAGCTTACAACAGATTCCACTCCAAAGAAAACACAAACTCACACACAGCAAAATATGGTAGAAAAATTTTCTCAGTTACCATAAAGAATCAAAACCATGTACCTCAAATTGCAAAATTAATACTTTCAGAACAGTGCCAGTAGAACAGAAACAAGAAATCTGGAGTTCAAACCAGAATTACGTTTGTAACATGGACCTTGAAACTGACGGCCTTTCACCCTCTGTTGTCCTTTCAAGTCCCAAAGAAGTTGTCAGTTTTGTTTCAAGAGGAGCTTCAAATCATCAGCCCAGAATTCCAGTTTTTCCTGAAAATGGTTTGCAGCAGCAAGCGGAGCCCTTACATCCAAGTAATATGAAGTCTGCCTGTGAAAACCGTTCAGGGTGTTGTAGCTCTCCCCAGTCGAAGCCAAATTGTCCACCCCTTTCTCCACCGATGCCACTGCCCCAGCTGTTACCTTCAGTTACTGACGCAAGGTTGGCGGGAACGTCTGATCATATTGATTCCTCAGTCACTGGCGTTCAAAGGTTCCGAGATACTCTGAAAGTACCCTACAAGCTGGAATTAAAAAATGAGCCAGGAAGAACGGATTTGAAGCACATTGTTATAGATGGGAGCAATGTCGCAATTACCCACGGTCTGAAAAAGTTCTTTTCTTGTCGTGGAATTGCAATTGCAGTTGAATATTTTTGGAAGCTTGGCAACAGAAACATCACTGTATTTGTCCCACAGTGGAGAACAAGACGTGATCCTAATGTCACAGAACAGCACTTCTTAACCCAGCTCCAGGAGCTTGGAATATTATCTTTAACTCCTGCCCGGATGGTCTTTGGAGAAAGAATTGCTTCTCATGATGACAGGTTTCTACTACACTTAGCGGACAAAACTGGTGGCATAATTGTAACAAATGATAACTTCAGAGAATTTGTGACTGAGTCCCTCTCTTGGAGAGAAATTATTACAAAAAGATTGCTTCAGTATACCTTCGTTGGGGACATATTTATGGTTCCTGATGACCCTCTGGGAAGAAGCGGACCTCGATTAGAAGACTTTCTTCGGAAGGAAGTCTTCCTTAGAGATATGCAGCCCCTACTCAATGCCTTGCCAAATGTGGGCATGTTTGACCCCAGCTTCAGAGTCCCTGGCACCCAGGCAGCCAGCACCAGTCACCAGCCTCCAGCCCGGCTTCAGGGCGCTCCACCCAGCCACTGGCTTCCTCAGCAGCCCCGCTTTCCAGTTCTGCCGAACCTTCCCAGTATGCAGCAGAGCGTGCCCATGCCGGCACAGAGGTCTCCTGCAGAAACCAGCGAGCTGAGGGAAGCCCTTCTAAAGATCTTCCCTGACTCTGAGCAAAGACTGAAAATCGACCAGATTCTTGCGGCCCATCCGTACATGAAAGACCTGAATGCACTGTCTGCCATGGTGTTGGACTAAAGGTCACACTTTAGCTTGTGTCTGCACGTGGCAGCAGGAAGCGACATAATGTGAAGAGACCGATTTCCCAGTGGAAATTCTGTTGTAGTGTATAGAAAAGAAAACAGATGTTTTGTGTATAAAAAAATCTGGGTTTTCAAAACCAGCTTTTCTATATATAAATAATGCTGCTATTACAGATTTAACATTTTCTGTAAAAGGAAAGTACATTTTCTGCCTGTTCAGAACTGTTTAATAGCAGTTACTCTTGAGTGTATTTACATTTTTATGTTTTTTAAACTATTTTCCTTAAAGCTGAAAATATTGACAAATGGATATGATTAGCCTTTCTAAATAAAAAAAAAAAAGAGTTGCTTTTTTAGGGAAAGCAAGAAAAAAAATATATTTGAAGAGGTGTTAAATTTCACACATTATATGTGATGTAATGAATTTTCTTTTTTCCTTTTCTTTTTCTTTATTTTCCATGAGGTCTAATTTATGACATTTTTCTTTAACAGATTATGCTTTTTATTTTTATTATTCCTAAATTTTATTTATTTATTTATTTGAGAGAGAGTGAGTGAAAGAACACAAGTCGGGGGAGTGATAGAAGGAAAGGGAGAAGCAGACTGCCTGCTGAGCAAGGAGCCCGAAGCAGGGCTCCTGGACTCCGCAATTGTGACCTGAGCCAAAGGCAGACACTTAACCATCTGAGCCACCCAGATACCCTAGATTTTGTTTTTAGAGTTATATTGAGGAAATGTCTGCCTAACAAAAGCACACAAAGACTTTCTGTAGAACTTATTTTCTAGACATTTTATTGTTTTACATTTTACATTTAGATTTATGATCCATCTTGAGTAAATTTTTATACATGATGTGACATATGGATCACAGTTAATTTTGGCATTTGGATATCCATTTTTTCAGCATCATTTGCTGTTAAAGCACTCTTTCACCACTAAATTTTCTTTCAATTGCTTTTGGAAAGTGAGGGAACATATATGTGTATATTTATTTTAGGATTCTCTGTTTTGTTCTAGTTATCCATGTAAGTCTTTAAACCAATACCACACTGTATCAATTATAGCAGATTTTAATAAGTTTTGAAATCTGTTAGTGTAAGTCTTCCACACTTAGCTGCAAAGAATGCAGAGAATTATATTTTTTAACTAGGAATCCACATACTCTGGAAACTTACCAATAAAAGAGAGAATGGATGTAAGTGGGACAACTTATCAGTCATCATTATTGTTTGTCCCTTTTTCCAACTAACTGTCCATACTCACCCTTTTCTCCACATATGAAGAGTATTCACAAATAACCAAGACAAAAATATCAGTGTTCCATGTAATTATATTCAGTTCCATGTTCAGGATATATCTTCTCATGGTCTGGTGACCAGTGAACTCAAAGAAAAATATATGCATTCTTGAGCCAACTAAATATATAATAATGGAGTAGAAACATAGCATTTATATTATACATTCCATTTTTGAAAAGGTAAGAATACAGTTGTCACTGTTAGATATCAATATTAAAAACCTCCTGTGCAGGAAGTGCAGAGAATATTGGCCCTGAGAATAAGATGCATTCCTTAGATAGATAGAAAATGATTTTTCTTAATGCCTCAAGATCTCCTATCTTCTGTCAGGAAATTTCCTTGTACAGTATTTTCTATGACCATATCAGTAGTACATCATGGAGTATGCTTTTGATGTCTACAACACTTTCATCACTCTCTTTCTGCTAGTTCAGGTTTGGAGAACCAGGAGTGACTTTAAGAGTCAAGTGAACATAGACTTTGACAGGTCAGACTTGTGATTTCTTTGGCAGTAGATGTTTTCCAAAATCTTATTGGGCTTTTGATGCTTCCATTCCTTTTCATGTCCTAATGGCAACATCAAAAGGGCTTTTCCTGACATAGATCTTAATTCTGAGGATTTTGTTTTTCTATTTACTGGTCTTTGTGCATGGCCCATTCACCTCATCCTTAATTTAATGAGAGTTATCTTATGGGTGTCTACCCAGCTCGTACATGGTTAAGGAACACCTATAAACTGAGGAGGTGGTGGATCCAGCAGTCTTTGTCACAAATGCTATTGCAGTAGTTGAGATGAGAAAAGATGCTGATTTGGAAAATGTTGATAGCAAGGAAAATTGAAAGGAGAGGAAAGATCACATGCACATTTTGGAATGTAAGACAGATAAGATAGGTTATTCGATTATATACTGAAAAAGAGAAAAAGAGAAATTAGAGAAGATGTCTAGGGTTTGGGCTAGAACAATTGGCTGGACTGTGATACTACTTACAGAAAGAAGACTATTTGAGATGAGTAAATGTAAATGTGTACTGTAAAATATAATGTTATTTTGCAAAATTTTACTTGGAACTTGGGTTTACCCATTGCACTTTTAATAAATTTATGTATCAATACTTTACTTCATTTCTATTCAGCTGCTGAAAGCATATTTAATTCTAATATACTATGCAATTTTTTGTAGTAGTTTTTTCTTTAGACTATGGAGTTTGTTTTAACATGCTTTCATCAAGGATTTTAGATTTGAAATTAAGTTTTTAATTTTCATGTGTCAGCACTTACTCCTTACCTGTGTTCTCATATGGAGTTATAAAAGGCCCCTTATGTTGTTACAATCAGCCAGTTAAAATATCATTTATATGCACAGAAGAATTTGGGTTTTTCAATTCCAAAAATGTGTGCATGAACTTTGATGATGACAACAAGAAAAGTCATCAGTGAATATGTACAAAATATACTCAGTGTTTTTAGCAGAAATCAGAGCATCTTATTCAAGCACAGCCAATTAAGACTCTATCATGACAGAGTTATTAAAAGATCAAGTACAATGTGACAAAAATAAAGTCTGAGTTTGTCCCTTGGAAGGTAATCATCTAATCTTTTGCTCTCTTTCAGCATTCGTTCTTTCCTGTGTTCCAGAAAAACACAGCAAAACTTTTAAAATGTTTCCTTAAAAGTGCAGAATAAATTAGTCATATAATTATTGGACAGCAAGAAAATACTCTTTATAAAAGGTTAGTAATTTGAATATTTTGTATTATTTTGTAAAGATTCTTATAGTATAAAACAATTAGAAAGAACATAAATAACCACACAAATTGTGCACAAAATACTGGAGAGAAATAATGAACTGTTCATATTTTAATTTTTTTTAAGTACTCCATTGTATATACATGTATAAATGCCACATCTTCTTTATCCATTCAACTTTTGATGGTCACTTGGGCTGCTAAGTATAATTTTAAGTGAAATAAGTCAGTCAGAGGAAGAAAAATAGCACATAATTTCACTCAGATACGGAATTTAAGAAAAACAAATGAGCAAAGAAAAAAAAAAAGAGAAGGAGGGAGACAAACCAAGAAACAGACTCTTAACTATAAGAGAACACACTGATGGTTATCAGTGGGGAAGTGGGTGGAGGGGTGTATGAAATGCGTGAGGGAGATTAAAGAGTAGACTTAACCGATGAGCACTGAGTAATGTATAGAATTGTTGAATCACTATATTGTACACTTGAAACTAATATAACACTGTATGTTAACTATACTGGAATTAAATCTAAAACTTAATTTAAAAAAAGAAAAAAAATAAGCTGATATATGTAAAAAATAAATCAACTATGGTAAAATTATTAGAGCTGGCAGAAGTAGGTGGTGGGAATAAAACATAATGCTATCAGATTAGACTACGAACTTAGAATTTTAAACCAGAGTGCTATTATGGGTGTACAGAGTGATGATAGAGATGATTATTGAAAGTGGTTCCCAAGAATAAATTTTTATCCTTATATTCACCACTTTAAAAAAATGACCCTGATCTTACATTTCTAACTCTAAAATGTTGACACTAAACCCTAGCTTGGGTTTAAAATTAGATAATATATTTTTATTATATAACCCATATTTTTGGTATATTAACATGGTGTCTAAATATACAAAAGAAAAACACTTCTAACTTTACCTTGAATAAAATGAACTTTCATTTATGTGTTTTTTTGTCTTATTTCATAAGCCTATGTAATTTTCTATATTTTATACATATATTTTTCATTTTACTCATTTTTAAACTTAATTTTGCATCATAATATCTTTGGAGGGAGAAAAATGAAGAGAGGAGAAGAATCCCTACAGTTATTTCAGAAATATGGAATAGTTTTCAATAGTCTAAACTTGAGGAGTCCCTCAGGATTTAGAGAAAAATTAGTATTTCATGTTATATATTTTTCCTTGAAAAGCTGTCCATTCTACAATCTACTATCCTATTTGGGTTTAGACTAAGGTTATATCACTAAAAGGGAGATATTCATAAATTTGAGCTCAATGCTGTTCATTTTTAAAAGCAACTTTTGCGGGGTACTAGTTAAAATATGAGAGACTTTGCAAGAATTTTGTAACCTAAAATCTGTAAAGAAAATGATTACAAGACAGAATGAGTCCACGAAATCCATGGAAAAGGAAAAGACTATTTCACTGGAGGAAATTATTTAATGGTTTATAGAAGTTTGAAGCTCCAGGAACTTTAGATATCATAGAGCACTTGGCAGAGATACAGGAAGTAGCAAATATAAGCAGCTGAGTAGAGAGATTCGGCCTCAGGAAGGATTAGATCTATTGGAATTGGAAGAGACTCAGAACTACAAAATTTCAGAGAAAGAAACATGGAAGAAGCTAAGACTCCTATCACACACAGCAACAGAGAAGAGATTTTGTTTATACTGGTTTTGTAGAACACTAAAAACCATTCACTAGCTGAGTCCATATCAATTACCTCTCCAATAAGACAGAAGTCACTTAACACTAACTCTATTAATACTTTTTCAACCATTAAATTGTCTGTGGTAGGGTGCCTGGGTGGCTCAGTTGGTTAAGCGACTGCCTTTGGCTCAGGTCATGATCCTGGAGTCCTGGGATCGAGTCCCGCATCGGGCTCCCTGCTTGGCAGGGAGTCTGTTTCTCCTTCTGACCCTAACCCCTCTCATGTGCTCTCTCTCAAATAAATAAATAAAATCTTAAAAAAAAAAATTGTCTGTGGTATCTTCCTTTGTTCTTAACTCCATAAAAATATATTATCTTTGTTTTACTTCTCTCTTGACTTCTTCCCCATCTTTGCTATGATTTAGGAGTCAATTCTGCCTTTTCTCCCAAGCTCTGATCCACTTTCCAACATTTTGCTGGACAGCTTCATCTTTATGTGTCAGTAGTTACTCAAACTGAGGCCTTTCAAAAATTTTTCATTATATTTCTTACAATCTCAAGTCAATTTTTCACTAGACTTTCCTTTCTGAGAAGGGCATTACTTGAACAGCCACTTCCCCAAAGGAGGAATTAAAATAGTTAATAATCATATAAACAGTGCCCGGGCATATTATTAATAATCAGTGAACTGCAAATAAAACTATGACATTCTATCATCCACATGTCAGAATGGCTTAAATTAAGCAGAATAACAATAGTAAAGATTAGCAAGGTGTTGGAGCAAGGAGAACTCTCATTTGATGCTGGTATACATTAAGATGAGTTTGGAAAACAGTCTGATAATATCAGGTAACTTTGCACCATGCACAACTTTTAACCCAGAAGTTACATTTCCATGTTTATACTCAACAGAACTCATACAAATATGTTAAAAAAAAGGCATTAAGAGAATGTCTATGGCAGCATCAGTAATAGTTCCAAAGGACCAACAGTGATAGAATAGATAAATATATTGTGGTATACTCCTACAAAAGAACACCACCCATCAATGGAAGTGAATTAACCAAATTAATGCCATAACGTAGTTGAGTCTCATAAACATGTATTAAGTAAAGGCAGTCAAGCACAAACGATTATCTCCTGCATGCTTCCATTTATATGTGAAGTTGTATGTGTCAAATATTTAAAATTAAGTAGGAACTCAATAAATGCTAACTATATGGTTGAATAAGTGAGTGATCTCCCCTTGGCCTATCATACTCTTTCTCTGGGTTTTGTCTACTTTATTCTCACTCATCCTTCAAAGCCCAAGTCAAAGCTGACAGACAGAATCTTTTCTTCTTCTTTACTCTCGTATACTTATGATTCCTTATATCATAGAATTTATGATCATGGCTGTAATGACACATTTTGAAACTTTTTTGGGTTAATTTATCTTTCCATATTTTTTTTATTTCTCCTTCCTTTCTCCTCTGTTTCATCCCATTTTCTAGCATATAGTCCATGACATGGACTTGTGTAAGAATATAATTGGTTTTTGAAAGAATAAATAGGTTAGTTAGCCCTAAGATTTAAAGTCCTCCATAAGTATCTTTCAAATAGTATGTTCTATTAAGTCTCTGTTTTCACTAACATAAGTACTACATTAATAGGAAAATATACCACAATTTATTTTAATTTAAATATTTTCTTCTTTTTCTTTTCTCCAACTTTTTAATGTCTCTCAAAATTCTCTTTAGTTAAAATGTTTTTCCCTGATCTCTTGAACAAAGTATTGTCTCTCTCAGAATATTAAAATGCTTTTCATCGATCCTATTTGCGTTAAATAATAATTTATATAATTCCTTATTCTCCATTTTGGACTGTAAAGCTTGAGAATTTACTTATTATTCCCTTTTGCCTTTCATTGCCTAGTTCAGTATGTTTGGCATGGCAGAAATTTAGTAGAATTGAACTGAATTCTATTGAATTAAATGTGTACCCTGTAGTGAAGTATTGTTGCATAACAAAAGTTAAAATGCAAGATAAGGAGACTTGGAGATTTTAGAAGCAGTATGAGCAATAAGATACAGTGACTTGAATTTAAAAATATATTCATTATGAATTTTTTTTTTAAAGATTTTATTTATTTATTTAACAGAGAGAGACATAGCGAGAGCAGGAACACAAGCAGGGGGAGTGGGAGAGGGAGAAGCAGGCTTCCCGCAGAGCGGGAAGCCCGATGTGGGACTCGATCCCAGGACCCTGGGATCATGACCTGAGCCGAAGGCAGACGCTTAACGACTGAGCCACCCAGGCGCCCTATTCATTATGAATTAAGTGAAAGATGTTCTGCTTAGTGTTAAAGGAAGTACTTCTCATATTATCTATGATGAAGAACTAGGCTTTTTAATTTCCAATTCATTGCACAGCAATATTCTCTTAAAACACAATAAAAATTACTCGGAAAATGAAATTTATAAATTAATTCATATGAAATGTATGTCTTTTTCTTATTAGATATAACAGACAAAATTTCATTTCAATAAATATAATTAAAACATATCACAGAAGCAAATACAAGAAAATTATACAACTATATTATTCCCTGAAAACTTGTGAACCAGTGATTAATATACTGAATATTACATTGTAACTTTTGTTGTTCCACAAACGTAACTATTTAGTTATCAGCAATACAGCAGTTGGCCAAATTAAATTTCTGTATAAGACAATTTGAACCAATACTGCTTTAGTAACATCTAAAGCTTTTCATGTATCAAATGAGATTTTTTTTTTTTTTTGGTTAATTTGTCTAGTGTAAGTTAGATTGATGACATTGCAAATATACATAAACAGTTTTTGCAGTTTGTTTTATTTTTAAAGATTTATTTATTTACATTAGAGAAAGAGTGCTCATGCATGTGCACGGAGGGGGCAGGGAAGAGAGAGAGGGAATCCTCAAGACAACTCCCCACCAAAGGCAGACCCCAACCAGCAGATGTCAGGACCCCAAGACTGTGACCTGAGCCGAAATCAAGAGAGGGCCGCTCAACCTACCAAGCCACACAGGTGCCCCTGTAGTCTATTTTAATGAAAGAATACAGAACCAGTCTCAGAAGTGTGTTATTAGAACTGGAAGAGAATTTACTTCCATCAACCTCTTTATTTATTTTTTTTAAAAGGTTTGATTTATTTATTTGACAGAGAGAGACACAGCAAGAGAGGGAACACAAGCAGGGGGAGTGGGAGAGGGAGAAGCAGGCTTCCCGTGGAGCAGGGAGCCCAATGCGGGGCTCGATCCCAGGACCCTGGGATCACGATCTGAACTGAAGGCAGACGCTTAACGACTGAGCCACCCAGGCGCCCCAGCCATCAACCTCTTTAGTTTTCATCTTTAGTTTTCATCTTTCTTGAAAACGACACAGGTAAAGCAATTTCAAAATTCATTTTTAATCCTTCATTCTTAGTTCAGTAATTTAATTTGCAATATTACAGCTTAATTTTAAGTTAACTTTTATGCAAGAGATGGATTCTCTATCCATGAATCTCCTATACATGGATCTTTCCTCCTTTTTTTTTGAAAAATCATATTATAAAATGAATCCCAGACAGAAAAATTCACAAAACAAATGTATAGTTTAAAGAATGATTATGACAAATAACTAAAAGTTCACAAAACAGAGCATTACCAACTGTCTTAGAAACACTTCCAAATACTTGGTTCCATAATGAATTCTTCCTTCTTCCTGTAAACAACTATTATCCTTTGTAAAGAGGAGAGGATAAGACAGGAGAGGGACCATGATGAGAACCACAATGGCTTTTATAACCTAACCTTGGAAGTAGCATCCAGTCACGTGGACATGTTCTGTTGGTAACACAAATCAACTCTGGCATAATGTGGTAGGCTGTAGAAACCAGGAGGTGGGAATCATTGGGGCAACTCAGAGGCTGTCCATCATATTGGGTCAGGTGGCTACCATTGACTGTGGCCTGGAAAGCAGGATAATCCCATCGCTCATTTGAAATGCATCTAGAATCTGGGGATTCAGAAAATTTCCCCTACAAAGGGGAGAAATGTTTCCACGGGAAAAAAAAAGGAGTGTCAGGCAATCGCCCTACCACCCACACAGACACACAGCTTATACTATCAGACAAGAAAATTTTAAGTCCTACTTATCGTGTCAACTTCTCATTTCTTTTTCTGCTTCACCTTCATCTGGCTTACAGATTAACTAGTCGAAAACTCTCAGACTCAAACATAAAATTTGTATATTCAAAATATGAACTCAGCATCTTTCCATACCTTCTTTAACTGGCATTGTTAACTTTTCTGTTTTTGAGTAGATAATATATAAGAAATTTAATTTCACATCAATTGCTGAAATAAGAGAAAACAAACATGAGTTGTTATGAGTTATACTTGCACTTCCATGCCTCAAAAACAATTTCCTATGAAAACACAGGCAACTGGGCGCCTGGGTGGCTCAGTTGGTTAAGCTACTGCCTTCGGCTCAGGTCATGATCCTGGAGTCCCGGGATCGAGTCCCACGTCGGGCTCCCTGCTTGGCAGGGAGTCTGCTTCTCCCTCTGACCCTAACCCCTCTCATGTGCTCTCTCTCATTCTCTCTCTCTCAAATAAATAAATAAAATCTTAAAAAAAAAAAAGAAAGAAAACACAGGCAAGAAATAAAATTTACAATGTACTACTATATTTGTCCATTAGCTTTCATAGCCCAACTCTACCCTCTCAGTGATACTTTCAAAACAATAAAAAGCTTTGTTTTGATACCTCCCATGTAAAAAATTGGAATTATGAATGGTTAACTGGAAGAATGTGGTTATTTCATATTATTTTAAGTAGGCTTGTTTTAGAATTTTTCAAGTATACCAAAGAACCTGGGTAGTTGCATTTCAAAATCTCCTTCTTACTTTATTTCTATAGTTAAATTTTTGTGGGGCCATAAAATTAGGAGTACTCTGTATATAAATGCCACATGAAATTTTAAATAAAGCCACTGAGAGGAGCTCTAACCAAGATGATACAATTTATAGGCTGCCATCCATATCCCTTTAGTTTGGTGAAGAAGTTAACAAAAATTCACGTTAAAACCCTACTTTTGAGTTTTGTCACGCAGAGCCGAGGAATATGGCTTGCCTTACATTATAAGAATGATCATTATTATTCTGCTCTTTTGTCACAGGTTTCCTATAACTTTGAGCCTTCTAATGTAGGATTAGTTGACATGTATCTTTTGTTTCTTTTCAGCTGGAACACTTCTCAGTCTTTTCTGACCTTGATATTCTTAGAGTCCAGGCCAATTATTTTGTTGAATGTCCCTCAATTTGGGTTTGTTTAATACTAACTCATGATTAAATTTAGAATATGCATTTTTTTCAAGATTTCTACAGAAGTGATGTATCTTTTTCAGTGTATCATACTAGTTTGGCCCAATTTTCCTGATGTTAACTTTGATCATTGCGTAAAGTGGTATTCTCTGAAATTCAATCACTTGTAAGGGGACTATATTCTTCGTACCTATACTCACCAATTTATGAGCATTTAAACAATGATACTTTTAACTAATGTTATTAATAATTAAAAACAACTTTTAAATCCTTTATTTTTTGATATGAACAATTTCAGTAGATCACTGAAGACAGAATAAAAAATTGAGTCCTTGTCCTGTCAATATTGTTTTTGTCCTCAGACAAAACTATATCTTAGACTTTTTTACCCTGTACTGTTGCAAAAATCTTTCTAATGCAATTGACCCCAAAGTACAATGCTTCTACTGCTTTCACACCAACAATTTATTGTCGTTCTTAAATTTTTTCACCTGCTATATTTTCAAAAGGTAGTAGTCTAAGAGCTAGAAATATCTGAAAAATAACCTCTTTGATTTTAGAAAGCTTACACCAAGAACTAATTTACCTTTAAATCTCTACATATGTTACTTTATGTAAACCATAAATAATTGGATGAAGCAATATTACAGCAAGTTTTTGGCTTCTTAATGGGCATTTGACTATTAAATATTAATCAAATTTTAAATGTAATATTAATTTAAACTGAAACTTTTTTTTTTTTGTCTTAAATCTTGCCTTTAGAAGGATAAAAGATCTGAATTGTAACTTATTTACTTACACATCAGGAAGATCAGATTTTTACTTTTTATTTCTAACAATGACAAATCAGGCAGACTTTTTTCCAATTTGGCCATTAAAGAAATATTATAAGAATAATGCATTGATTTGGGAAATTAAGTTTTTGCTTTATAAACCAATTTTTCAAGGGGCAGAGAATATATGTTTTTAATAACCTTGCCTCTCATGAATTAAACTGTTCATTCCTATAAATAAACCTCTATTCTATTTTTTCTTTTGGGTGGAATTAGGACTGAGACCTCTCCCTCAAAGAATATCTGTATGCAATCACCAATATAACTCAACACATTCTATGGGTTCAGTACTGTTTAAACATTCTTGAGCCTAATGATGAATCGAGGGCTTTGCACATTTAAGTTTGTGAATCTCAACTAACAAAATCATGTGAACAACCTATTCTGTTGGAAAATTAACATTCTTCATTGAAAAATTCAAATTTAAGAGATTTCATAGCTGTTAGTACTTTCACACTTGTGGGCACATAGTGGTTGTTGGTGACTGTGTCTGGAAGTACATGGAGGAAGTCCTAGTTAGACTTGATGATTCTAATTAGATGACATTCTATTTTCTTGAAGCTTGTATTTCAGATGTTTCTATGCTCACTAATTGCTACCCACTCCTGGGGAATCATTGGAACAAAAACAGGAAAAAAATCAGAAAAAAATCTAGAATGCATTTTTAATGGCTTAAAAAATGTAAAATACAAAACTGAATGACTTATTGGCATAGTAGGCACTTAAAATTTAGATTTGAACCTTTTGTGTAAAAGGGAAATAAATGGGGAAACCAGAGATTAAAACTTAGCACCCTAAATGCTACTGTTTCAATATAATCCAAAGAACGAGACACTAGAAACTGCCAGATATGGCCCAGAATAAAAATAAACAAAACAGTCATTACTGTTCCTGAAACAACATTATCTCATCGAGTGGATACTGACTCAAATAACTCATTTTCTTCATCCAGGTATCTAAAATGTTTGCTTTGAGAAACCCAGCCTACATCAGGCAACTAAGTACAAAGGCATCCACAAAGAAAGGAGTTAGCTTTTAAACCTCTGCATTCTAGAAAAGCATGCTAGGAACCTTTTGGAATAAATGTTGACAAGGCAGTCAATATTTTGTTCTATGTAACTAGTAGTCTTCCTAGTGGGGTGGGATTTTACATCCATTTATCTAACAAATATTTGAGTGTCTCATGTGCTCTATGTAGTTTTCCAGATGTTGGCATACAACGGTGAACACAATAGACTTAGAGCAAGATGGCGGAGGAGTGGAGAACTGGATTTCATCTGGTCCCAGGAATTCAGCTGGATAGGGATCAAACCATTCTGAACACCCACCAACAAAACAGGAGATCGAAGAAAAGAATAGCAACAGATCTCTGAACAGAAAAGCGACCACTTTCTGGAAGGGACCCAACAAGCGGCAGATCAAGGGAGACACCCCCTCCTCCCCCAGGAGGAGAGGCGTGGGAGTGCATTGCAAGGATCTGTTGGGTTTGGAGACTCCACACGGGGTCATGTGCCAGAGATAGAAACGCTCGATCACTGGCCAGGTGAGCATGGACTGTGGCCGGAGTCTGGGGAGACGGGAGTGACTGACTGTTTTCTCTGGGGGTGCACTGAGGAATGGGACCCCGAGTTTGTGGCTCCTCCAGGGCGGAGATTGGGAGGCCACTATTTTCACTCTCATCCTCCAAAGCTGTATGGAAAGCTTGCAGGGAACAAAAGCTCCCAAGAGCAAACCCAAGCAGATTACTTAGCCAGACTGGCAAGGGTGGGGCAATTCTGCCTCTGACAAAGACATTTGGGAACCACGGCAACAGGCCCCTCCCCCAGAAGATCAGCAAGAACAGCCAGCCAAGCCCAAGTATACCGAATGAGAATGGCAGAACTCCAGCCCTAGGGGAATAAGCACATAGAATTCATGGCTTTTTTCCCATGATTCTTTAGTCTTTCAAAGTTAATTTTTTTAACTGTCTTTTTTTTTTAATTTTTCTTTTTTCCCTTTTTCAACCAACATCTTATCAATCCCTTTTTAAAAAAATCTTTTTTATTTTTCATTTTTAGAGTCATATTCTATCCCTTCATAGTAATTACCCTTATTTTTGGTATATATATATATAAGTTGTCCTCTCTTTAAAATTTTGGGATACAGTTTCTTCTAACAGATCAAAATATACCCTAAATCTCTAGTGTATGGCTTTGTTCTAGTCTCCCACCTGACCACATTCTCTCCCTTTTTTTTTTAAATCCTCTTCTTTCTTTTTTCAACCAACTTCTAATCTTATCAATTCCTTTTATAAAATCTTTTATAATTTTCATCTTTACAGTCATATTCAACCCCTTCATTGTATTAACCCTTATTTTCGTACATATATAAGTTTTTCTTTCTTTAAAATTTTGGGAGGCACTTTCTTCTAACAGACCAAAATAGGCCCAAAATCTAGTGTGTGGCACTGATCTATGCACCAGCCTGATCATATTTGGTCATATTTGATTATATTCTATTTTTTTGTTTTCTTTGTTTTTAAATTTTTCTTTTTCTTTTTCTTTTTTCTTCCTTTCCCTTTCTTTTCCCCCGTTTCAGGTCTTTTATGATTTGTTTAGGGTATATTTTCTGGGGACGTTGTTACCCTGTTAGCATTTTCTTCTCTCATTCATCTACTCTCCCATGGATGGAATGACAAGACAGAAAAAAATCACCTCAACAAAAAGAACAAGAGACAGTACCGACTGCCAGAGGCCTAATCAATATGGACATTAGTAAGATGTCGGAACTAGAGTTCAGAATGATGATTTTAAAGATACTAGCTGGGCTTGAAAAAAGCATGGAAGTTATTAGAGAAACCCTTTTTGGAGAAATAAAAGAACTAAAATCTAACCAAGTTGAAATCAAAAAGGCTATTAATGAGGTGCAATAAAAAATGAAGGCTCTAACTGCTAGGATAAATGAAACAGAAGAGAGAATATAGTAGACCAAACGATGGAAAATAAAGAAGCTGAGAAAAAGAGAATAAACAACTACTGGACCATGAAGGCAGAATTCAAGAGATAAGTGGTACCATAAGACGAAACAACATTAGAATAATTGGGATGCCAGAAGAAGAAGAAAGAGAAGGGCAGAAGGTATATTGGAGCAAATTATAGCAGAGAACTTCCCTAATTTGGGGAAGGAAACAGGCATCAAAATCCAGGAGGCACAGAGAACACCTCTCAAAATCAATAAAAATAGGTCAACACCCCGACATCTAATAGTAAAACTTACGAGTCTCAGAGACAAAGAGAAAATGCTGAAAGCAGTTCGGGAGAAGAGATCTGTAACCTACAATGGTAGAAATATTAGATTGGCAACAGACCTATCCACAGAGACCTGGCAGGCCAGAAAGGACTGGCATGATATATCCAGAGCACTAAATGAGAAAAATAAGCAGCCAAGAATACTATATCCAGCTAGGCTGTCATTGAAAATAGAAGGAGAGATAAAAAGCTTCCAGGACAAACAAAAACTAAAGGAATTTGCAAACACGAAAACAGCCCTACAAGAAATCTTGAAAGGGGTCCTCTAAGCAAAGAGAGAGCCTAAAAGTAACATAGACCAGAAAGGAACAGAGACAATATACAGGAACAGTCACCTTTTAGGCAATACAGTGGCACTAAATTCATATCTTTCAATAGTTACCCTGAATGTAAATGGGCTAATTGCCCCAATCAAAAGACACAGGGTATCAGATTGGATTAAAAAAAAAGACCCATCAATATGCTGTCTGCAAGAGACTCATTTTAGACCCAAAGACACCCCCAGATTGAAAGTGAGGGGGTGGAAAACCATTTACCATGCTAATGGACACCAAGAGAAAGCTGGGGTGGCAATCCTTATATCAGACAAATTAGATTTTAAACAAAAGACTGTAATAAGAGATGAGGAAGGACACTATATCCTACTTAAAGGGTCTATCCAACAAGAAGATCTAACAATTGTAAATATCTATGCCCCTAACATGGGAGCGGCCAATTATATAAGCCAATTAATAAAAAAGCAAAGAAACACTTTGACAAGAATACAATAATAGTGGGGGACTTTAACACCCCCCCCTCACTGAAATGGACAGATCATCTAAGCAAAAGATCAACAAGGAAATAAAGACTTTAAATGACACACTGGACCAAATGGAGTTCACAGATGTATTCAGAACATTGCATCCCAAAGCAACAGAATACACATTCTTCTCTGGTGCCCATGGAACATTCTCCAGAATAGATCACATCCTAGGTCACAAATCAGGGTCTCAACCAGTACCAAATTTGGGATCATTCCCTGCATATTTTCAGACCACAATGCTTTGAAACTAGAACTCAATCACAAGAGGAATGTCGAAAAGAACTCAAATACATGGAGGCTAAAGAACATCCTACTAAAGAATGAATGGGTCAAACAGGAAATTAAAGAAGAATTAAAAAGAATTCATGGAAACCAATGAAAATGAAAACACAACTGTTCAAAATCTGTGGGATGCAGCAAAGGCAGTCCTAAGAGGAAAGTATAAAGCAATACAAGCCTTTCTCAAGAAACAAGGTCTCAAATACACAACCTAACCCTACACCTAAAGGAGCTGGAGAAAGAACAGCAAATAAAGCCTAAACCCAGCAGGAGAAGAGAAATAATAAGGATCAGAGCAGAAATCAATGAAATAGAAACCAAAAGAACAGTAGAACAGATCAATGAAACTAGGAGCTGGTTCCTTGAAAGAATTAACAAGATTGATAAACCCCTGGCCAGACTTATCAAAAAGAGAAGAGAAATGACCCAAATCAACAAAATCATGAATGAAAGAGGAGAGATCACAACCAACACCAAAGAAATACAAACAATTCTAAGAACATATTATGAGCAACTACATGCCAGCAAATTAGATAATCTGGAAGAAAGGGATGCCTATAACCACTAAGGAAATTGAAGCAGTCATCAAAAATCTCCCAACAAACAAAAGCCCAGGGCCAGATGGCTTCCCAGGGGAATTCTACCAAACATTTCAAGAAGAATTAATACCTATTCTTCTGAAACTGTTCCAAAAAATAGAAATGGAAGGAAAACTTCCAAACTCATTTTATGAGGCCAGCATTACCTTGATCCCAAAACCAGACAAAGACCCCATCAAAAAGGAGAATTACAGACCAATATCCTTGATGAACATGGATGCAAAAATTCTCACCAAAATACTAGCCAATAGGATCCAACAGTACATTAAAAGAACTATTCACCATGACCAAGTGGGATTTACCCCTGGGCTGCAAGGTTGGTTCAACATCCACAAATCAATCAATGTGATACAATACATTAATCAAAGAAAGAACAAGAACCTTAGGATCCTCTCAATAGATGCAGAAAAAGCTTTGACCAAGTACAGCATCCTTTCTTGGTGAAAACTCTTCAGAGTGTAGGGACAGAGGGTACATACCTCAATATCATAAAAGCCATCTATGGAAAACCCACAGCGAATATCATTCTCAATGGGGAAAAACTGAAAGCTTTCCCCCTAAGGTCAGGAACACGGCAGGGATTTCCACTATCACCACTGCTATTCAACATAGTATTAGAAGTCCTAGCCACAGCAATCAGACAACAAAAAGAAATAAAAGGCATCCAAATCAGGAAGGAAAAAGTCAAACTCTCACTCTTTGCAGATGATATGATACTTTATGTGGAAAACCCCAAAGACTCCACCCCAAAACTACTAGAACTCATACAGAAATTCAGTAAAGTGGCAGGATATAAAATCAATGCCCAGAAATCAGTGGCATTCCTATACACCAAAAACAAGACAGAAGAAAGAGAAATTAAGGAGTTGATCCCATTTACAATTGCACCCAAAACCATAAGATACCCAGGAATAAATCTAACCAAAGAGACAAAGGATCTGTACTCAGAAAACTATAAAATACTCATGAAAGAAATTGGGGAAGACACAAAGAAATGGAAAAACGTTCCATGCTCATGGATTGGAAGAACAAATATTGTGAAGATGTCAATGCTACCTAGAGCAATCTACACATTCAGTGCAATCCCCATCAAAATACCATCCACTTTTTTCGAAGAAATGGAACAAATTATCCTAAAATTTATATGGAACCAGAAAAGACCCTGAATAGTGAGAAGAATGTTAAAAAAGAAAAGCAAAGCTGGTGCCATCACAATCCCGGACTTCAAGCTCTATTACAAAGCTGTCATCATCAAGACAGTATGGTACTGGCACAAAAACAGACACATAGATCAATGGAACAGAATAGAGAGCCCAGAAATGGACCCTCAACTCTATGGTCAACTCATCTTTGACAAAGCAGGAAAGAATGTCCAGTGGAAAAAAGACAGTCTCTTCAACAAATGGTGTTGGGAAAATTGGAGAGCCACATGCAGAAGAATGAAACTGGACCATTTCCTTACACCACACACAAAAATAGACTCCAAATGGTTGAAAGACCTCAATGTGAGACAGGAGTCCATCAACATCCTAAAGGAGAACACAGGCAGCAACCTCTTCGACCTCAGCTGCAGCCACTTCTTCCTAGAAATATCGCCAAAGGCAAGGGAAGCAAGGGCAAAAATGAACTATTGGGACTTCATCAACATAAAAAGCTTTTGCACAGCAAAAGAAACAGCCAACAAAACCAAAAGACAACCGACAGAATGGGAAAAGATATTTGCAAATGACATATCAGATAAAGGGCTAGTATCCAAAATCTATGAAGCACTTATCAAACTCAACACCCAAAGAACAAATGATCCAATCAAGAAATGGGCAGAAGATATGAACAGACATTTTTCGGAAGAAGACATCCAAATGGCCAACAGACCCATGAAAAAGTGCTCAGCATCACTCGGCATCAGGGAAATCCAAATCAAAACCTCAATGAGATACCCCCTCACACCAGTCAGAATGGCTAATATTAACAAGTCAGGAAACAACAGATGTTGGCGGGGATGCGGAGAAAGGGGAACCCTCCTACACTGTTGGTGGGAATGCAAGCTGGTGCAGCCACTCTGGAAAACAGTAGGGAGGTTCCTCAAAAAGTTGAAAATAAAGCTACCATATGACCCAGCAATTGCACTACTGGGTATTTACCCCAAAGATACAAATGTAGGGATCCAAAGGACTACATGCACCCCAATATTTATAGCAGCAATGTCCACAATAGCCAAACTTGGGAAGAGCCAAGATGTCCATTGACAGATGAATGGATAAAGAAGAAGTGGTATATATATACAATGGAATATTATGCAGCCATCAAAAGGAATGAGATCTTGCCATTTGCAACGACGTGGAGGGAACTGGAGGGTATTATGTTGAGCGAAATAAGTCAATCAGAGAAAGACACGTATCATATGACCTCACTGATATGAGGAATTCTTTTTTTTATTTTAATTTTTTTTTTAATTTTTTTATTCTTATGTTAATCCCCATACATTACATCATTAGTTTTAGATGAAGTGTTCCATGATTCATTGTTTGTGCATAACACCCAGTGCTCCATGCAGAATGTGCCCTCCTCAATACCCACCACCAGGCGAACCCATCCTCCCACCTCCCTCCCCTCTAGAACCCTCAGTTTGTTTTTCAGAGTCCATCGTCTCTCATGGTTCGTCTACCCCTCAGATTTCCCCCGCTTCATTCTTCCCCTCCCGCTACCTTCTTCTTCTTCTTCTTTTTTTTTTCTTAACATATATTGCATTATTTGTTTCAGAGGTACAGATCTGTGATTCAACAGTCTCACACAATTCACAGCGCTCACCATAGCACATACCCTCCCCAGTGTCTATCACCCAGTCACCCCATCCCTCCCACCCCACTCCCCACTCCAGCAACCCTCAGTTTGTTTCCTGCAATTAAGAATTCCTTATATCAGTGAGATCATATGATACATGTCTTTCTCTGTTTGACTTATTTCACTCAACATAATACCCTCCAGTTCCATCCACGTTGTTGCAAATGGCAAGATCTCATTCCTTTTGATGGCTGCATAATATTCCATTGTATATATATATACCACTTCTTCTTTATCCATTCATCTGTCAATGGACATCTTGGCTCTTCCCAAAGTTTGGCTATTGTGGACATTGCTGCTATAAATATTGGGGTGCATGTAGTCCTTTGGATCCCTACATTTGTATCTTTGGGGTAAATACCCAGTAGTGCAATTGCTGGGTCATATGGTAGCTTTATTTTCAACTTTTTGAGGAACCTCCCTACTGTTTTCCAGAGTGGCTGCACCAGCTTGCATTCCCACCAACAGTGTAGGAGGGTTCCCCTTTCTCCGCATCCCCGCCAACATCTGTTGTTTCCTGACTTGTTAATATTAGCCATTCTGACTGGTGTGAGGGGGTATCTCATTGAGGTTTTGATTTGGATTTCCCTGATGCCGAGCGATGCTGAGCACTTTTTCATGGGTCTGTTGGCCATTTGGATGTCTTCTTCCGAAAAATGTCTGTTCATATCTTCTGCCCATTTCTTGATTGGATCATTTGTTCTTTGGGTGTTGAGTTTGATAAGTGCTTCATAGATTTTGGATACTAGCCCTTTATCTGATATGTCATTTGCAAATATCTTTTCCCATTCTGTCGGTTGTCTTTTGGTTTTGTTGGCTGTTTCTTTTGCTGTGCAAAAGCTTTTTATGTTGATGAAGTCCCAATAGTTCATTTTTGCCCTTGCTTCCCTTGCCTTTGGCGATATTTCTAGGAAGAAGTGGCTGCAGCTGAGGTCGAAGAGGTTGCTGCCTGTGTTCTCCTTTAGGATGTTGATGGACTCCTGTCTCACATTGAGGTCTTTCAACCATTTGGAGTCTATTTTTGTGTGTGGTGTAAGGAAATGGTCCAGTTTCATTCTTCTGCATGTGGCTCTCCAATTTTCCCAACACCATTTGTTGAAGAGACTGTCTTTTTTCCACTGGACATTCTTTCCTGCTTTGTCAAAGATGAGTTGACCATAGAGTTGAGGGTCCATTTCTGGGCTCTCTATTCTGTTCCATTGATCTATGTGTCTGTTTTTGTGCCAGTACCATACTGTCTTGATGATGACAGCTTTGTAATAGAGCTTGAAGTCCGGGATTGTGATGGCACCAGCTTTGCTTTTCTTTTTTAACATTCTTCTCACTATTCAGGGTCTTTTCTGGTTCCATATAAATTTTAGGATAATTTGTTCCATTTCTTCGAAAAAAGTGGATGGTATTTTGATGGGGATTGCACTGAATGTGTAGATTGCTCTAGGTAGCATTGACATCTTCACAATATTTGTTCTTCCAATCCATGAGCATGGAACGTTTTTCCATTTCTTTGTGTCTTCCCCAATTTCTTTCATGAGTATTTTATAGTTTTCTGAGTACAGATCCTTTGTCTCTTTGGTTAGATTTATTCCTAGGTATCTTATGGTTTTGGGTGCAATTGTAAATGGGATCGACTCCTTAATTTCTCTTTCTTCTGTCTTGTTGTTGGTGTATAGGAATGCCACTGACTTCTGTGCATTGATTTTATATCCTGCCACTTTACTGAATTCCTGTATGAGTTCTAGCAGTTTTGGGGTGGAGTCTTTGGGGTTTTCCACATAAAGTATCATATCATCTGCAAAGAGTGAGAGTTTGACTTCTTCTTTGTCGATTCGGATGCCTTTTATTTCTTTTTGTTGTCTGATTGCTGTGGCTAGGACCTCCAATACTATGTTGAATAGCAGTGGTGATAGTGGACATCCCTGCCGCGTTCCTGACCTTAGGGGGAAAGCTTTCAGTTTTTCCCCATTGAGAATGATATTCGCTGTAGGTTTTTCGTAGATGGCTTTTATGATATTGAGGTATATACCCTCTATGCTTATACTCTGAAGAGTTTTGATCAAGAAAGGATGCTGTACTTTGTCAAAAGCTTTTTCTGCATCTATTGAGAGGATCCTATGATTCTTGTTCTTTCTTTTGTTAATGTATTGTATCACATTGATTGATTTGCGGATGTTGAACCAACCTTGCAGCCCAGGGATAAATCCCACTTGGTCGTGGTAAATAGTTCTTTTAATGTACTGTTGGATCCTATTGGCTAGTATTTTGGTGAGAATTTTTGCATCCATGTTCATCAAGGATATTGGTCTGTAATTCTCCTTTTTGATGGGGTCTTTGTCTGGTTTTGGGATCAAGGTAATACTGGCCTCATAAAATGAGTTTGGAAGTTTTCCTTCCATTTCTATTTTTTGGAACAGTTTCAGAAGAATAGGTATTAATTCTTCTTGAAATGTTTGGTAGAATTCCCCTGGGAAGCCATCTGGCCCTGGGCTTTTGTTTGTTGGGAGATTTTTGATGACTGCTTCAATTTCCTTAGTGGTTATAGGTCTGTTCAGGTTTTCTATTTCTTCCTGGTTCAGTTTTGGTTGTTGATACATCTCTAGGAATGCATCCATTTCTTCCAGGTTATCGAATTTCCTGGCATAGAGTTGCTCATAGTATGTTCTTAGAATTGTTTGTATTTCTTTGGTGTTGGTTGTGATCTCTCCTCTTTCATTCATGATTTTGTTGATTTGGGTCATTTCTCTTCTCTTTTTGATAAGTCTGGCCAGGGGTTTATCAATCTTGTTAATTCTTTCAAGGAACCAGCTCCTAGTTTCGTTGATCTGTTCTACTGTTCTTTTAGTTCTATTTCATTGATTTCTGCTCTGATCCTTATTATTTCTCTTCTCCTGCTGGGTTTAGGCTTTATTTGCTGTTCTTTCTCCAGCTCCTTTAGGTGTAGGGTTAGGTTGTGTATTTGAGACCTTTCTTGTTTCTTGAGAAAAGCTTGTATTGCTTTATACTTTCCTCTTAGGACTGCCTTTGCTGCATCCCACAGATTTTGAACAATTGTGTTTTCATTTTCATTGGTTTCCATGAATTCTTTTTAATTCTTCTTTAATTTCCTGTTTGACCTATTCATTCTTCAGTAGGATGTTCTTTAGCCTCCATGTATTTGAGTTCTTTCCGACTTTCCTCTTGTGATTGAGTTCTAGTTTCAAAGCATTGTGGTCTGAAAATAGGCAGGGAATGATCCCAATCTTTTGGTACCTGTTGAGACCTGATTTGTGACCTAGGATGTGATCTATTCTGGAGAATGTTCCATGGGCACTAGAGAAGAATGTGTATTCTGTTGCTTTGGGATGGAATGTTCTGAATATGTCTGTGAACTCCATTTGGTCCAATGTGTCATTTAAAGTCTTTATTTCCTTGTTGATCTTTTGCTTAGACGATCTTTCCATTTCAGTGAGGGGAGTGTTAAAGTCCCCCACTATTATTGTATTGTTGTCGATGTGTTTCTTTGCTTTTGTTATTAATTGCCTTATATAATTGGCCACTCCCATGTTAGGGGCATAGATATTTACAATTGTTAGATCTTCTTGTTGGATAGATCCTTTAAGTAGGATATAATGTCCTTCCTCATCTCTTATTACAGTCTTTTGTTTAAAATCTAATTTGTCTGATATAAGGATTGCCACCCCAGCTTTCTTTTGGTGTCCATTAGCATGGTAAATGGTTTTCCACCCCCTCACTTTCAATCTGGGGGTGTCTTTGGGTCTAAAATGAGTCTCTTGCAGACAGCATATCAATGGGTCTTGTTTTTTGTTTTTTTTTTCACTGATGACAATTTATTATAATCTGTTGGCAGCACACAGATAGATATTAATAAAACCAGTATTATGCTTCCATAGAAGTGGGCAATGATATGTAGCTATGCTATGGGAAGTGTGTATGTTTAATCATCATCATCATGTTTTAGATGTTTGATTTTCTCCTTGTGCCCCTCAATTTCTTTCTGCAGACATTCAATTTCCTTTATATGATGGGTGATTTCCTCTTCATGGTGTTTCTTCAAGGCTGCCAGTTGTTCTTTAGTGCGTGCTCGGAAGTATCGTTCCTCTTCAGCTTGCTCTCTCTTTCCGAAGGCCCCACCTGCCTCCCGGATCGAGCCCGCGCCGGAGTCTGACCGTTCGGAGCTGAAGCCTCGGGCTTCTAGGGCCCTAACGCCCCACACGCCCAGCCGCACCCGAGCGGCCAATGCAGTGACAGCCATTGTTGTTGTAGCAGGACTTCTCCCTGGGTCTTGTTTTTTAATCCAGTCTGATAGCCTGTGTCTTTTCATTGGGGCATTTAGCCCATTTACATTCAGGGTAACTATTGAAAGATAGGAATTTAGTGCCATTGTATTGCCTGTAATGTGACTGTTACCGTATATTGTCTGTGTTCCTTTCTGGTCTATGTTGCTTTTTGGGTCTCTCTTTGCTTAGAGGACCCCTTTCAAGATTTCCTGTAGGGCTGGTTTTGTGTTTGCAAATTCCTTTAGTTTTTGTTTGTCCTGGGAGCTTTTTATCTCTCCTTCAATTTTCAATGACAGCCTAGCTGGATATAGTATTCTTGGCTGCATATTTTTCTCATTTAGTGCTCTGAATATATCCTGCCAGTCCTTTCTGGCCTGCCAGGTCTCTGTGGATAGGTCTGTTGCCAATCTAATGTTTCTACCATTGTAGGTTACAGATCTCTTCTCCCGAGCTGCTTTCAGGATTTTCTCTTTGTCTCTGAGACTCGTAAGTTTTACTATTAGATGTCGGGGTGTTGACCTATTTTTATGATTTTGAGAGGTGTTCTCTGTGCCTCCTGGATTTTGATGCCTGTTTCCTTCCCCAAATTAGGGAAGTTCTCTGCTACAATTTGCTCCAATATACCTTCTGCCCCCTCTCTCTTTCTTCTTCTTCTGGGATCCCAATTATTCTAATGTTGTTTCATCTTATGGTATCGCTTATCTCTCGAATTCTGCCCTCGTGATCCAGTAGTTGTTTATCTCTCTTTTTCTCAGCTTCTTTATTTTCCATCATTTGGTCTTCTATATTACTGATTCTCTCTTCTGCCTCATTTATTCTAGCAGTTAGCGCCCCCATTTTTGATTGCACCTCATTAATAGCCTTTTTGATTTCTACTTGGTTAGATTTTAATTCTTTTACTTCTCCAGAAAGGGTTTCTCTAATAACTTCCATATTTTTTTCAAGCCCAGCTAGTATCTTTAAAGTGATGATTCTGAACTCTAGATCTGACATCGTACTAATGTCCATATTGAGTAGGTCCCTGGCAGTCGGTACTACCTCTTGTTCTTTTTGTTGAGGTGATTTTTTCCATCTTGTCATTTTGTGCAGAGGAGAATAGATTAATGAGAGAACAAAATGCCAGCAGAGTAACAATGTCCCCAGAAAATATACTCTAAACCAATCAGAAAAGACCTGAAGCAGTGGAATAAGAAATGGAAAGAGAGAAAAAAGAGAAAGAAAAAAAAGAAAAAGAAAAAGATAAAGATAAAAACAAACAAAACAAAACAACAACAAAAAAAACCAGAATGTGATCAAATATGATCAGGCTGGTATATAGATCAGTGCCACACACTAGATTTGGGGTGTATTTTGGTCTGTTAGAAGAAAGTGCCTCCCAAAATTTTAAAGAAAGAAAAACTTATATATGTACAAAAATAAGGGTTGATATGATGAAGGGATGGAATATGACTGTAAAGATGGAAATTATAAAAAATTTCATAAAAGGAATTGATAAGAAGTTGTTTGAAAAAAGAAAGAAGAGGATTTAAAAAAAGAAAAAAGAAAAAAAAAGGGAGAGAATGTGATCAGGCAGGGGAATAGAAAACACCATATACTAGAGATTTAGGGTATATTTTAATCTGTTAGAAGAGACTATCTCAAAATTTTAAAGAGAGAACAACTTATATATATATGCCAAAGATACGGATAACTACTATGAAGGGATAGAATATGACTCTAAAAATGAAAAATAAAAATGTTTTTTTTTTTCAAAAAAAGGGATTGATAAGATGTTGGTTTAAAAAGGAAAAAAGAAAAATTAAAAAAAAAAAAAGAAAAGAAAAAAAGACAGTTAAAAATTAACTTTGAAAGACTAAAGAATCATGGTAAAAAAAGCCATGCATTCTATGTGCAGTATTCCCCTAGCACTGGAGTTCTGCCGTTCTCATTGATCGGTAAACTTGGTCTTGGCTGGCTGTTCTCGCTGATCTTCTGGGGAGGGGCCTGTTGCCGTGGTTTCCAAATGTCTCTGCCGGAGGCGGAATTGCCCCGCCCTTGCCCCCTCCCGGCTAAGTAATCTGCTCGGGTTCCTCTCCAGAGCTTTTGTTCCCTGCGAGCTTTCCGTACAGCTTTGGAGGCGGAGAGTGAAAATGGCCGCCTCCCAATTTCCGCCCCGGAGGAGCCGAGAACTCGGGGCCCCGCTCCTCAGTGAGTCCCCAGAGAAAAGCAGTCAGTCACTCCCGTCTCCCCAGTCTCCGGCTGCACTCCGTGCTCACCCGGCCTGTGACCGCGCGTTTCTATCTCTGGCACCTGACCCCGGGTAGAGTCTCCAAACCCAGCAGATCCCTGCGGTGCACTCCCGCGCGGCTCCTCCCGGGGGAGGAAGGTGAGTCTCCCCGGATCTGCCGCTTGTTGGGTCCCTGCTGGAGGAGCAGGGGCCCGACTGTGCCGCGGATCACAGTTTATGGCAACCCCGAGCTGAGAGCCCGCACCTGGGCTCCGCCTCTGCAGCCGACTTCCCTGCTCCGTTACCTGGGAGCTCTGCCACACTCAGGCACCCCCGGTCTTTCTGTGACCCCGAGGGTCCTGAGACCACACTGTCCCGGAGGGTTCCACCCCCCGCTTAGCCACCAGAGTGACGTCCCTCGGCGGAGCAGACTTTTAAAAGTTCCGATTTTGTGCTCCGCGGCTCTATCACTTGCCAGAAGCGGCGGACGGAGGCCCCTCCCCTGCCGTCTATCCTCCCAAATATCGCTTCGGATTCACTTCTCTGCACGTCCTACCTTCCAGAAAGTGGTCGCTTTTCTGATGAGAGAGTTGTTGCTATTCTTTTCTTTGATCTCCTGTTGAGTTTGTAGGTGTTCAGAATGGTTTGATCCCTATCCAGCTGAATTCCTGAGAGGAGACAAAATCCAGGCCTCCTACTCCTCCGCCATCTTGCTCCGCCCTCCAATATGAGGAATTCTTAATCTCAGGAAACAAACTGAGGGTTGCTGGAGTGGGGGGGTGGGAGGGATGGGGTGGCTGGGTGATAGACATTGGGGAGGGTATGTGCTATGGTGAGCCCTGTGAATTGTGTAAAACTGTTGAATCTCAGACCTGTACCTCTGAAACAAATAATACATTATATGTTTAAAAAGAAGAAGAAGAAGATAGCAGGAAGGGAAGAATGAAGGGGGGGAATCAGAGGGGGAGAAGAACCATGAGAGACTATGGACTCTGAAAAACAAACTGAGGGTTCTAGAGGGGAGGGGGGTTGGGGGCATGTGTTAGCCTGGTGATGGGTATTACAGAGGGCACGTTCTGCATGGAGCACTGGGTGTTATATGCAAACAATGAATCATGGAACACTACATGAAAAACTAATGATGTAATGTATGGTGATTAACATAACATAATAAAGAAAAAAAACCAATGGTGAACAAGATAGAATGATGTGGTGTGTACTAATGGAAAATGTAGTAGATTACCTAAAAATGGCTCTAATTTTCCCCCTAATTCTTTATCCAATTCTTCAAAAGTAGTGTGATTTTATAGCTCTGCCTTTCAAGAAGTAAAATCTTCTTCTCCACTTTTTAAATCTTGGCTGGCCTTGTGAATTGTTTTGGCAAGTAGAATATGGTGGAAATGACTTATGAGTGTCCATCCCAGGCCTCAAGACTGTTTGCATGCTTGCTTGCTTCCACTCTTTCCCTGGGAACACTGCCACCTCCAAGAGGAGAAACTTAAAGGCAGATATCAGTCAGCTGAATTTCAAACATAAAGACAAATGAGTAAAGATTAGCAGAGCTACCAACCCAAAGATATATGTATGACAGGAGAAACTCTCCAGCCAACTTGCAGAAATGTGTGCTTTGAAGTGATTTTCTTACATGGCAGTAGCTAGCTGATATAGATGCTATACTTTCTTCAGAAAATATATGTGAGTAAAAGAAAGATGTAATAATAATATGTTCATATATAGTATTTCAGATGTGTATAAATGTATGTAAGTAATAGAGATATGATAGTAATATATATTGTATTTCATAGATAGGACTAAAAATAGATGGAAAAAAAAGTTAAAGAATATTTCACTGAAGTAAAAATTAAGAGAAACGGGAAAGATGTGATGTAAAACAAAATAAAAATTTACCATATATTGATGAAGGGAAGATATAGGTAACTACTTTATTCTAAACATTGTAAAGTAGTTTTAACTTGAAGTATAGTAATGATGGTCTTCTATTTCTTATATTGAGAAGTCTTCTTTAAACAAATGGACTTTATGAATATCTTGTATTGACTCATATGAAACTTCTTTTCTCATACATAAATAAGAATATCCTGAGGGCAGTTATTTTGTCCTTAATTACTACCAGTAGGAAGATTGACATGGGGATGTTTAAATTATGGAAGAATCTTGAAATAAAATGAAAATGTTAATTTGGAATTACATTTATTGGTTGCACAGAATGTTCGACCCAGTTTCATAGGCTCTTTAGGTTTTGTGGTTGTAGAGAAACTCTCAAAAGAAAGATATTTTATGAACCATAGGTTGAAACTCAAATAAGAGAAATGAATCAAGTTGGGTGGTAAGATCCTAACAAAATTTTACTGTAAGTAATCTTACTAATCACTCTTAACTAGGTGATACTACTCTATCTATACAAAAAGCATGGCAAAAAAAGGCTAAAAAGTATAATCATGGCAATTTCTGCAATAAAAATGGCTAAAATATTTTCCCTGTACTAGGAGGTACATAAATCTTGTGATATATGGGGCGCCTGGGTGGCTCAGTCGTTAAGCATCTGCCTTCGGCTCAGGTCATGGTCCCACGGTCCTGGGATTCGGCTCAGGTCATGGTCCCAGGGTCCTGGGATCGAGCCCCACATCGGGCTCCCTGCTCCGCGGGAAGCCTGCTTCTCCCTCTCCCACTCCCCCTGCTTGTGTTCCTGCTCTGGCTCTCTCTCTCTCTGTCAAATAAATAAATAAATAAATAAATAAATAAATAAATAAATAAATAAATAAATAAATAAATAAATAAATAAATAAATAAATAAATAAATAAATAAATAAAT
>NC_058405.1:118519867-118603397 GCF_002201575.2 Neomonachus schauinslandi | reverse complement strand
AATAAATAAATAAATAAATAAATAAATAAATAAATAAATAAATAAATCTTTTAAAAAAAAATTGTGATATATGTTTTCTCTATTTCTCAAAGATATGAAGAGGGGAACTATCTGCTCATTTCTTCCCAAATAATTGAGATGAAGCCTGTGCCCCTGCATTTGTCCCACTACTCCAGAATTTCCCACTGTACCATAGGTGATGTTTTGTGAATACAAAAATCATCAAGACACAGCATCTCTTAGACATGTGAGTTTCTCTTCCTATATTATTCTGCACTAGACATTATCTATTTTCTATGTTAGAATTATGGAATAAAGAGCTTAGAAAGGATCTTGAGGACTTTTTAATCCCAGATCTTCATGTGAAACAAAGGCCTGTAACTTTTTCTGCAATATATAGAGAATGTGGATTTATGGGGAACAAGATTTGTCATCTGGTCACTTAAAAATGGGGTTTATAGTTATTTTAATTGTGTATTCTGACTGGTCATTTTCTTTTTTTTTTTTTAAAGATTTTATTCATTTATTTGACAGAGAGAGAGAGAACAAGTAGACAGAGAGGCAGGCAGAGGGAGAGGGAGAAGCAGGCTTCCCATGGTGCAGGGAGCCCGATGCGGGGCTCGATCCCAGGATCCCGGAATCATGACCTGAGCCGAAGGCAGCGGCTTAACCAACTGAGCCACCCAGGTGCTCCCTGACTGGTCATTTTCAAGTGAAATGGTAAACTGGGCTTTTATATAATACACATTCCCTATTAGTTATTTACCATTATTTTGTATTCACAATAAATCTCTACTGGGCACTAAATCTGATTATCGAGGCAGTGACAGATGGAGAAGAGGCATCACCTGGCCAATTACTAATGCTGGCCAGGTTTAGCAGTTAGTGAAAGGGAAGGCAGTGCTGTAGATAGCTGTCACAGAATAAACACACAGATGTACACCTATCTTATCCATCTTTCTGGAACATTAACAGAGAGGATGAAAAGCATTTATACAAAACATTTATGGATATCATAACAAATATCAAAACAATTTTCCCCTCTGAATGGCACACTAGTATGAGAAACATAGAAAATTGGTAGATGATTTCTACTCATCTTCCTATATTACTAACCTATACCTTGGATTTAGCTCCTTCGTGGTATAGCCAAATCTCAAGTGACTAGGATCACTGAGGAATGAGCTAATCTTATCAGTTTAAACTGTTTGTAAAACAAAATTTTCCAGATTTTTTTCCTTAAATATGTGTCTAATAGAAAATGTTTCAAAAAATGAACTGATACATTTAATAAATTTGGTAAGTAAAATAAAGAAAAATTAGTTCTTTATTTGATGATATAGGAATTATATTTCAGATCAGCTCTCATTTGGAAATTTGAACTTTTGAGAATAAAAATTGTAACTCATATTGTCAATAATCTTTTCTAAAATTCAAGTATAGGAAGAAAATAATTCCATGATCTTAAGATTCTTAAGAGCCTCAGTTTCTGGTTGGTGTGTGTGTGTGTGTGTGTGTGTGTGTGTGTGTGTGAGAGAGAGAGAGAGATATTTTCTTTTTCTTTATATTTTGATGGTATAGAATAAGAAAAAGACAGCTATTAATTTTTCTGAAATTGTCTATTATTCTGAAGGTAAATGTAAGTATTTCAGATGGTGGGAAACTACTCTCTAATTAACAATATTTTAATTTTCACAGTAACCGATTCTTATCTTTTAGATACTATATATATATGTATGTATATGTGTATATATGTGTGTGTGTGTGTGTGTATTAGGAAAGATGGTTTTAGAATGCACAAAGAAGTCTCCTTCCATCTGCAGCAGAAAAAAAAATTTATCTAGAATGGTAATTCTGAAAAATTTAGGTAAATAATTTTTCTGAAATTCAGCAACATTTATTATAAACAAGTAAGTGTTCTCCTTTCATTAAAGAATGCCTTACCAGATCTAGCAGCTGGCTGGAGGGATGGGGGGGGTGGCATTAATTCCCATAAATAATAGTACAGGATGGGGATTGTTAAATAAACCTAAATGTTTTGGAGAGAACTTAGCGAGCACTCTTGTTGGAAATCTGGAATTGGATCACTTTTCATTCAGATGGCAACAGGTGGTGGAATCTTAGCTTGGTGAAACATCATGATTGCCCAAACTGTCTTTGCTTGCAGTTTATTGCAATAATATGTCTTAAGAGACTGTTCTAGCACTTGAAAGATATAAGGGAAATAATAATTATAACAATTAGGGATTGAATTGAATTTCATTAACCACCAAAGATATCTTGAAAATAGAGAAAGAAAGGTTTAAGGTAGTCAGTTATCAACTCAGGACATGCTGTAAAAGACAGAAAGCTTCTATGGGAGTATCCACAAGGACTCTCATTCCTTTTCATTAGAAGGAAGATTGTGCAGTCATAAAGCCCAAGATTTAATCATTAAAAAATACAAATAAATTTGTATTCATTATCCTGGCAAGAATCATATGTGGAGGTCAGAAAATTATTTCCTACAAATCAGAGCCAGCCCACAAATTATTTCTTTAAAGTTTTATTAGAATGTATCCATTTCCATTGTTTACTTTTTTGGACATGGGGCTACTCTCATTCTACAATGGTAGAGCTGAATAGTTAGAAACAATATGGACTGCCAAGTTGCAAATATTTTCGATCTGGTCCTTTATAAAAGATGTCAGCTTATTCCTATCCTGTGTTTAATCTGGGCATAACTTTAGTCAAGGCCCTGACAGAAAAGACGTGAGATCCTGAAACATATGGTGGGAATGTTTGGGGAGATGGTTTTAAGATTCTGAATTCCCAGATTTCCCTGAACCCTCTGGCAAGAAACAAATTAGCAGCTCCCCTTTTATAGAGGAGATAAGACCTCCCATTTCCTGGAGACGAAGCAAAAACTTCATTTTAGGCAGATACCTCACATGATAATTTTTGATCTCCTCAAACTAGTAACTAGAGTCAGATCTCAGCACGACTAAGGCAGGTTCTATAGAAGAAAATGGATGATTTACCAACAGATGCTTAAAAGTTGGCTAATATGGTCTAGAGAAAACCAGAACAATATGACCCAAAACTGTCGCAGACTCCAGTGACTAGTGCTGGATCTGTAGCCAGAGAACCCCACCAAAACCCAAAAAACAACCTATTAGCTGCTACCCTTTGACTTCCTATTTTTCCGAAAATAGGTAATGTGATTGTAACAGAAGAAAAGGTAAACCTCAACATGAGATCTGAAAGCTTAACTGCACATGAGGAATTCTGAAAGCCCCTTTTTCTTCAGTCTTCTTCCTACTACTCTTTTTAAGAGCCATGGAAAATGAGAAAAGTTTACATTCTATGGTTCAGAGTTTGAGAAGAGTGCCAAACAATATCAGTAAGATCATGGAACTTCTAGGTTCTCTGTCCTATGGAATGTGAGTTATGATGCATGATAGGAAGGGCAAGTGGAAACCTCTAAACTTCCCCTCCACTAGCCAAGATAGAAATAACAAACAATATCATATACTGGAGAGTGGGGATGGTGGGGTTCAGTTCATTAAAGACCTATAGGATGAAGGTTATTATTACATCTCTGATCAGTTTTCTAGTTTGGCCTTTGAAGAAACCGGATCGATCTTTCGGAAATAGCCTACTCTAGCGTACTGCAGGTATAACCAGGTAAGATAACCAATCCTGGTGACTGTCCCGGGTGTGGTATCATCACTAGAGAAGATTCATAAGACTTAGGTATCTGGTTGGTGGCACTAATTTGGTGAATAATTATTTTCCATCCCAATTATTAAAGGGGAACAGAAACAGTTTGTATTCATACAGAAAAACAGAAGGATTCATTTACAGGTGTTCATCATTGTTATTTTAACTCTCCTCCTCTCTGTTATAATATCATATGAAGGGTCTAGATCACCTTGCTATTCCGCAGATTTATTATATTGGTAATATCATGCTGATTAGACAGATGAGAAATAGGTGACTAGTACCCTGTGGACTGTGGTAAGGCACCTGTGTTTTATGGGGTGGAAGATAAACCCTATGAAGATAGAGTCATCTGCTGCATCAGTAGATTTAAGGGTCCAGTGATCAGGAACATTTTAGTGTATTCTCTCCAAAGTCAAAGACAAATAGTTGCCTCTTTCATCCCTTACTATAATGAAAGAAATACTGCACTAAGTGAGCCCTTTTGTGTCCTAGAAGTAACACATCCTACATCTAGGAGAAATATGCTACAAGCTTAGAGTTGATCCTAAAGCTAAATAAATAAATAAATAATAAATAAATAAATAAATAAATAAATAAATGTGCTCTCTAGTTACCTGGGTCACAGTGCAGGCAACCACGCCAATAAGGTTGTACATATATTAAAATGTTGATGATAGAAAAAAGATGTTTGCTTTGTGGGGCTTATGGCAAGGTCCAACAGAATAATCGCATTTCAGAAGTTTGGGTTTCTAGAGCCAAGCCATGCCAGCCTCAGCAAAGAATTATATGTCCCTTGACAAAGAGCTCTTAGTGCTTTAATGTTAAAAACTGAACTCTTGACCACAGGATACCAAATAACTGCGTGTTCAGGACTGATAGTTTTGAGCTGGGCTGTATTAGACCCAGCAAGTCATAAATTTGAGCATACGAAGAACAGGCCATCATACGTTTGCAATGGAACATCCTGGGTTGAGGTTAGACAGGACTAGACTCTACAAGGAAGTTGCATGATCAGGCAGATCAAACCCACGTAACACCATATTTGCATCAGTGCCGTTTCCCTGGTTTGCTGCTATGGTCATGTGAGAGCCATGTCTTATCGAGCAAAAGAGGAAAAAGCCCAAGTTTGTTTTACAGATGTGTCAGCTGGTACGTGGATATAAGCTACTAATGGATGGGTGAAGATGTGAGTGGTACCCTCTAAGTGAAAAGTGGCTTGAAGTGAGAATGTATACAGATGACTACCCATTTCTCAGGACCCTGACAGAAAAAGGACTAGCAGATCTGAGACACAGACCTCTGAAGTAGAAGCATGTTTTTGAACACATGGCAATGGACGTAAAGTGTGAAGATTAGCCCACCAGAAAGCATCCACCATGGAAGAAGTACTGAGCAACTAATTAGACAAAGTGACTTGACCAGTTGAGGTTGTCAGGCTTCGTCATTGGCCATGCCAGAACGGTCAGGATGGGTACCTGTATGTGATGGCTTTTGTAGCAGAGATGGTGAGCCTAAAAGCATGGACTCTCTCTTACCAAGGTCAGTCTAACTACTGTGCCCTCTGGATTTTTCTATTTTTCATCAAGAGTAACCAACACTGTATTGTTATTTTTTGTTGATAGATCACTTTGGCAGTATAAATCAAAATATAAATATGCATATTCTCTGAAGTAGCAATTTCACTTCTAGGAGCATATACCAGGAAAGATTTATGTATTTAGACAAAAATTTTATGGATTATATAATTTAACGTATCACATATGCAAATCCAATTGTCTCAAAGTAGTTTTATTGTACTTACAGTGTTTTTTGTTTTTTGTTTTTTTTCTTTTTGCTTTAAGATTTTCTTTCTCCTTTCTTTCTTCCCTCCCACCCTCTATTCTCACCTCTGTCTTTCTTTTGTATTGATAAGAGAAAAACAGACAACAAAAACTTTTAAAAGTTTGTAAGGGTTACTAGATTGCCCAAGGCAAGCTTAAATACAATAGAACTTTAGATACTCTGCCTTTATCTTTATATATGCTGCTCAAAATACATACTAAGAGAGGTGAATACTTGGAAGACTTTATTTCCAAAGTTTGTGATGCCCCTTTCTAGGGAGAGAGGGCAGAGCGACAATATATGTTCATGTTACTGGGGGCATTGGTGACATTTGGGATTGTGAAAAGTGAAAAAAAGGATGGATTGATAGTAAGTGCCATGGAAAGCGGTTGGCAAAGCCCAGAGAAAGTCAATGTGATTGTGGGTTCAGGATTGTTTGAAACAAACTTTCCAAACTGGAACCAACTTTTATTCTCAATAACAAAGGGAACTGTAACTCTGAAAAACATTTACTTAAGAATATTAAATCAAGAAGGTACCTAAAAGATCACTGGATCCCAAAGTTTTATTTTGTGGATGAACCAACTGTCATGTATTTGCTTAAGTCGGACCACAGCTATGAGTTGGTCCTTTGTCCCTCATCAGGCTAGAGTCTCCACTCCTTTCTTATTTTAATGCAGTTTCTTTACCAAAGCAATCTTTGTAAATCTCTTTTCTCTATTTCTGATGATTTATCTAATTTTTTAAAAAGGTTGTATAAATTTTATTCTATCACAAAACGCAATTGGTGTTTAAGTATTTTGACTGAGAGTGAATCTTTTTAGTTTTAAGAAACACATACACAAAGGGGAATTTCGCCCCCCTTTGTTTCCTGAAAAACAGGAAAAATTAGGTCTCTCAGAAAAAAAGAGAGTGTTTGAACAACATTAGTTTGTGATTTTTATGTCACTATTTTCCACATCAGAAAACAGTGTCCAATTTTTACCTCTGCTCAGCTATGGTAACTGAACACTTTCCTCTGGATTCATAGCAGAATCTAGACAGCAACAGCATATTAAATTATCAACTGCATGGTTTCTTTATGGATTACCCATTAGATGGCAATGTTATCATATATATCTGTAGTTTTAAATGTACTTCTAGCAATACTAAGAAAAATAATGTAGCTGTTTTGTTTTCACAGTTCAAAAAATAAGATTTAGAATGGAATGCTACTGTACAGTTTAAGAGTAATTATGTGTAAGAGAATGCTCCTGTGTTTGAAAGATGACATCTTATGACAAGTTTGCACCTCTTGTACAAAGACTTCCATATTTTTAAACTAAAATTAAAGTGGTGAATTCAACCTTGATCATTTTCCATAAAATTTGGCCAGCTCATGAAGAGATTTGTACAAAAGACATGGAAAAATCTGTTTTATGGCTTATTACTCCACTCAGGGGAGGTGAAAAAATTTTAGTATAATTATTTTCAAAGCAACAATAAAACAGCAAAAACACAATTCCAGAACAGAGTGGTGGTAGAAAATATAATTTGACTGGATATAGTGCTTGGCTACTGGAATTGGGAACTGGGGGACCTTTAGGAAAACACTTAATTTCACTGGCCTAAGAGAAATGTGGCCTGTTGACCAACACCTAGATCCAGCTGCATCAGCAACAGAAGCAACACTTGGAAACTTACTGGAACAGCAACTTCGCAGGCAAGACCCAGAATTTAGACTTTCTGTGGGTAGGGAGGATCTAGCAGCCTATGAGTTAATAAACTCTCCAGTTGCTTTTTATGCCCCCACTAAAGCTTGAGAAGCTGTGCCTTAGATTTCCCACTGGACATGAGGGGTTAGGTTATATTACTGACTAAAGTCACTTACAACAGTTAAGTTAAATGGCTTGTTAATTGTAAGTCATAATTAATAAGTGGTAATGAGTAAATGAAATAAAATAAATTTAATTTTACCATCTAACTTACTGATTGAGTTATATTTTAATACTTCGGAGGCATAAAAAGATAAACTAGTCTTTCAATAAGGTGTTCTATTATCAGATGTATATATTTTAATTGTTAGTCTAATTTGACTACCCTCATTAAGTATGTTTTTATTTCTTAATTAAACTTTTATCTTTTTAAGATAATGGTAGATTCACATGCAGTTGTAAAAAATAATACAGAGAGATTCCCATGTACATCCCACTTCCTCCAATGCTAACATCTCCCAAAACTTCAGCACACTGTCACAACCAGGATGTTGGCATTGATAAAGACACAGGACATCTCTGTCACACAAGGATCACTCTTGTCACCCTCTAACAGCCACACCTAGTTCCCTCCTGTTTCCATGGTTCCTGTAACTCCTGGTAACCATTGTTTTCCATTTCTATAATTTTGTCAAAGACTGTTGTGCAGGGGCGCCTGGGTGGCTCAGTTGGTTAAGCGTCTGCCTTCGGCTCTAGTCATGATCCCAGGGTCCTGGGATGAAGCCCCACATCGGGCTCCTTGCTCAGTGAGGAATCTGATTTTCCCTCCCCCACTGTGCTCTCTCCCTCTCTCTCAAATAAATAAAATCTTAAAAAAAAAAAAAAAAAAAGACTTGTGTAAGTGGAATCATACAGTTGCAATCTTTTAGAATTGGCTTTTCTTTTTCTTTTCTTTTTTTTTTTCTCAATAATTCTCTGGAAATTCATCCAGATAGTTGTGGTTATCAATAGCGTGTTCCTTTTTTTTAATTGCTAAGTAATATTACATGATAAGGAAATACCAGTCTGTTTACCCATGGTTAAGTGTTTTCTTTTCTTCTTCTTCTTCTTCTTTTTTTTTTTTTTTTGAGTTTCAGAGGTAGAATTTTGTGATTCATCAGTTGTGTATAACACTCGGTGCTTATTACATTAAGTATCCTCCTTAATGCCCATCACCCAATTACCCCTTCCCCTACCCACATCCCCTCCAGCAACCTTCAGTTTGTTCCCTAGAGTTCAGTCTCTTATGGTTTGTCTCCCTCTCAATTTTCATCCTATTTTACTTTTTCCTTCCCTTCTGCTATGTTCAACTGTTTTGTTTCTTAAATTCCAAATCTGAGTGAAATCATATGGTATTTGTTTTTCTCTGACTGACTTATTTTGCTTAGCATGATACATGGTAAGTGTTTCTAAATCATTCAACCATTGAAGGCTATCTGAATTGTTTTCAGTTTCTGGCTATTATAAATAAAGATGCTTAACGATCATGTACATGTTTTCATGTGAACATGTCTTCATTTATTTGGGATAAATGGCCAGGAAACAATTGCTGGGTCATATATTAATTGTATGTTTAGTTTCTTTTTAAGAAACTATCAAATTCTTTTCCAAAGTGGATATCCCCTTTCACATTCCCACCAGCAACGTATGAGGGGCCAAGTTTCTCTGCATTCCTGCCAGCATTCTTGGTCTTGTCACTATTTTTTTTTTTTTTAATTTTAGCCACTCTCATAATTGTGTGGTGATATCTTGTGGTTTTAGCCAGCATTGTCCTAATGACTGATGATGTTGCTCACTTTTTTATGAGTTGATTTGTCCACTGTATGTATCTTCTTTAGTAAAATGTCTCTATACACCTTTGCCCATGTTCTAATTGGATCATCTGTTTTTTACTATTAAGTTTTGAGAATTTGCTATATATATTCTACACGCCTGTTCTTTTTTTTTTTTTTAAGATTTTATTTATTTGACAGAGAGAGACACAGTGAGAGAGGGAACACAAGCAGGGGGAGTGGGAGAGAGAGAAGCAGGCTTCCCGTGGAACGAGGAGCCCAATGTGGGGCTCGATCCCAGGACCCTGGGATCAGACACGTATGGACTGAACCACCCAGGCGCCCCTCTATACGCCTGTTCTATGTTGAATACGGAGTTGCTAAATTTTTTTCTTATTCTATAGCTTATCTTTTCATTCTTTTTTTTTTTAAGATTTTATTTATTTATTTGAGAGAGAGAGACACAGCGAGAGAGAGAGCACAAGCAGGGGGAGTGGGAGAGGGAGAAGCAGGCTTCCCACGGAGCAGGGAGCTGGATGAGGGCTCGATCCCAGGACCCTGGGACCATGACTTGAACCGAAGGCAGACGCTTAGCCAACTGAGCCACCCAGACGCCCATCTTTTCATTCTCTTAACAGGGTCTTTCACGGAGCAAAATTTTCCATTTTGATGGAGCCCAATTTACCAATTCTTCCCCTTATGAATCATGCTTTCAGTGGCAGGTCTAACTACTCTTTTTTCTACTTCCAAATCTTGAAGACCTTCCCTGTGTTTTTCTAAAACTTTGTAGTTTTGTGACTGATTTATATTTAAGTCCATTATACATTTTGAATTAATTTTGGTATAAGTTGTGAGACTTGGGTCAAAGTTATTTTTTTTTCCCCTATGAATGTCAATTGCTCCAGTACCCTGTGTTGAAAGGCTATCCTCTACTGAATTGCTTTTGATCACATATTTCTTACAAACAACATTTAAAGAGGGGGGGGAATTATAAGCTCTCTAGTATAGAAAGGAGAGAAAGAAAAGGCATAGTGTTATGCAACCCTATGCAACATTTAAGGAGCTATAAGGAATTCTGGTGAAGATTGGTACTCACCTGCCCCTTTAGTCCAGAGTAGAAAGCCTTTAACTGAGAGTATGACAGGCAACCCATTGAGGTGTGAAATGAAAGTGTTCGAACTTTTATTATTTTTTAAAAATATTTGTAGGTATAAAAGATTCTCATATAAAAATAGTATAAAGAATAATGATTTAATTAATACCAAGTTAAGAAATAAAATAATGTCATAATTTTCAAGTCCCCTGTGTTCCTTGCCTGGTCCATACCCTTTTTTCCCCCCAGTTAGATTAAAAATTACTATCGTGAATTTAGTGTTTATAATTTTCTTGTTTTTATCATAATTTTACATGTTCTTATTCTTAATCTATAGTTACATTTTATGTTTGTGAAGAAATTATGCTGTCTGTACACTCCTGTGACTTGTATTTCTCAATAATAACTAAGTTTTTAAGATCCATTCATATTTTGTGGAGCTGTAATGTACTCATTTTCAATGTTGTATCATACTCTAGTTTATGAATACAGGAAGGACATAATCCATTCATCTTTTAGTGGATAATAATGTTCTTCCCAGGTGTCTGTTAATGTATGGTTGTTATATTCTTGAAGTAAGCCCCTGGAGCTTATTAACAGCATGAACATCTTTAGGGCAAATTCCCAGGATTAGAATTTACAAGTGTTTTGCCTATCTTCAAATGTATTAGATAATGCCAATTTTTTTTTCTATGTTTGTTACACCATATTACATTGTCACAAGTAGTTTACTAGCCTTTGGCTGTTCTACATCTTTTCTAATACTTGACATTTTCAGATGTTAAAATTTTTGCCTGTCTAGTATATGGGTGATATATTATTGTGATTTTATTTTGCAATCCTCTGACTTACAGTGAGATTAGGCAAGTTTTCTTGTATTTATCAGTTGCTCCCCCACATGTAATAGGCAAGACTTTTGCCAATTTTTCTATTGGGTTGCTTAAATTTTTCTTGTTGGTATATACAGAAATTCTTTTTTTATAATACATAATAGATGATATGTGCTCTAATAATACACACACACACACTCACATATACAAACAATTGTTTCAGCAGTAGTTATTAAAGAGCCTGTCCATGTATAGTGAGCTGCAATATCAGTTCTATTCTAATCAAGTTTCTATTTGTGTATTTCCAAGTATTTATTACTGATCTCTATTCTGCATCCATAAATCTATTTTTCTTACCTTGGACCAAAATTATACTATGCTAATCATTTATTTTTAATGATACTTAATATCTGGTGAGGCAAGTTCACTCATATTGTTTCTTTCTTTCAGGAGTGTTTCAGCTCTTCTTGGTTCTTTACTTTTCAGTGTAAATATGAAGATCCAGTTTATCAATTTCTACAAAAAACAACTGTTTTTTAATTGTATGGAATCTATGCACCAATTAGGAAAGAACTACAATATTTAAATATTTGGTTTTCCAATCAATGAATATAGTGTATTAATTTGAATCTTCTTTAGTTGGATCTTCTTGAAATTCTTCAATAAAATCTTATAAAATTTTCAAAAATGTCTCAAACATCATCTGTTAAGATTTCTTTGATTTCTTCCTAGAAACTTTATATTTTTAATGATACTATTAATAGCTTAAATTTCTAAAAATTGTATTTGTTTGCTGGTGTTTAGAAATATACTTTTTTAAATCAAACTTTTCATTGAGCTAGAGTACTCTTACATTAAAGTGCACAAATAAGTGTGTAGCAGTTCAGTGAAATTTTAGCAGTTGAAATCTATACATTGATTTGTTAAATCTAGTAGTACACTTGCCAAATTACTTTTTTTTTTTAAGATTTTATTTATTTATTTGACAGAGAGAGACACAGTGAGAGAGGGAACACAAGCAGGGGGAGTGGGAGAGGGAGAAGCAGACTTCCCGCTGAGCAGGAAGCCTGATGTGGGGCTCGATCCCAGGACCCTGGGATCATGACCTGAGCAGAAGGCAGACGCTTAAGGACTGAGCCACCCAGGCGCCCCGCCAAATTACCTTTTGAATTCTAGTTATTTATATCTATTTTTTTTTTAGTTTTCTACATTAAAAAAATACTATCAGGTAGTAATGATAATTTTATTTATTTCTTTTTCTAAGTCTTTAGATTTCTGAGCCTTTCTAAGCCTCAGATTTTCTCTTCAGTATTAGTCAATCTCAGTTATCTAGGTTTATCTATTTCTTTCACATTTTTAGAGTTCTGTACATAATGATCTTTAAGCTTGTTTATGTGTGGGCTCTGTAGTTACAGCAGCATTTCTAACCCTATTATAACTTTTGGATGTGTGTGTTTTTCCTCTGTTTTGATCAAAATTGCCTAACGATTATCACTTTTGTTCATTTTTTTCCAAGGTTCTTGATATTGACTTTTTGAGGTGTTCTACTCTTAGTTTTAATATATACTTTTTTCTTTTTTCTTTACTTTATTCTTATTTAAGTTCTTAAATTTTCTTCCTAACATTAATTTCAGCCTTTTTGTATATTTTAAGCATTTATAGAAATAAAATTCTAAGAACTGCTTTATCTGTATCCTACACAATTATATATTGAGTTTTAAAATAGTTGGTTCAGATCAGTAGTGTAGATAAAAATGTTCTTTAATTTTTATTGTAATTTTTCTTTAATTATAAGTAATTTCAAAGTGCATCTCTTACTTAAAATATGTATTTTTATTTTTTATAATAATTTTTATCTTAATTGACTTATTGTTATCAGAAAATATGCTGTGTATGTCAAACTTGAAATTCACATTTGTTTTATGTCCTAACATGTGGTTAATATGTGTACTCTGCAGTTGTCAAGTGCAATGCTTATTAAGTTAAAGTATTAATAGAGTCACATCCTTATCAATTTTCTTTAAATTAAAAAAATTGTCTGTTTTTATAAATAATAAATGAGTGCTAAATCTCTCACTGTGTGAGATGGTGGATATGTCTATTGTTTGTAGTTCTTTTATGTTTGTTTTACATAGGTAAAACATATGTACTCTAAAATACTTAGAATTAGCATATGTAATTAGGGAATTAATCCTTTAATCATTGTGCAGAGACCTTTACCTCCACCAATATTTTTCCCCTAAAGTCTATTTGTCCAATATGAATATGCTTTCTTACTGTTAGCACTTTCCAGATATACCTGATTCAGCTTTTTTGACTTCAGAGTAAGGACACTTACGTTCAACCTCTATTTCTAATAAATTGGATATAACTGTATTTAACTTTTATAAACTTTAGTAATATATTAGTCTTTTAAGTGGAACATTTAGTTCATTTATATTTATTGCAATTACTGATATATTTACATTTATTTTTTACCATTTTAATTTCCCTTTGTCCTTTAAAAATATATTAAATTTATGAATTGTTTATAAATTCACACCCCGAATTAAAACAAATTAAAAACTATAAATTAAGATGTATTACTGCTACCTTATATATATGTATCTCCCTGTGTCTCCCCTCTTTACATATGTAATGCCTTCTAATTATTTATCATTCCAGTGTTAATAAAAGCCAATAGGAAAATACATTACCATTTCCTCCCTTTCTGAGGTAAAAGGCAGAATTCTCTGTAAATTTTCCAGACACTGTATGTCCTGTAGGTTTTCCATATAAGTATGGAAAGACCTCTATGTTCTTTTTTAAGCAGCTTCATTTTATCCCATTACACAACTGCACCATAGTTTAGTCTTTTTTTTTTTCTTTTCTCTTCTCTCTTGCCTTCTTTTTATTGAAAGGCCATTAAAAAGGTAGCTAGAGAAAAATTTTACATGCTAAATAGCAGTTTCAATGCTTGGCTTGTCTATCTTTCCTGCTAGCTCATCCATGAGTTTAGGAGTTCCACCCACTCCATAATTTGTCAAGCATTTTTAGCTGGGAAGGTTTATGAAGGTAGCTCTTCTGTCTTATTTCCAGGAACAATGTATTTTTTATTTGCTTTTTATTTTAACATTTAAAATCTAAGTAAAATTTTTAATATGTTAATATTCGATATGATCCTAAGCCCTAGGGCATTTAATCATTTTGTCAGATGACTGTATTCCAAGTAAAATACAAGAATTCTTGAATACATATGTGTGTGTTTTAAGATTTGTGTTATTTTGGGGACGGGGAGTAATAGAATATATAAAATATTGCAGTGTTATTTCAAAATGATTTCTAACAATTACCTTGTGATTTTAAATAATTTCAGGGGTGCCTTGGTGGCTCAGTCAGTTAAGCATCTGCCTTCGGCTAAGGTCATGATCTCAGGTCCTGGGATCGAGCCCCACGTTGGGCTCCCTGCTCAGTGGGGAGCCTGCTTCTCCCTCTCCTTCTGCCTGCTGCTCCCCCTGCTTGTGTTCTGTCTCTCTCTTTCTATCTCTCTTGTCAAATGGATAAATAAAATCTTTAAATATATATATATAAATAAATAATTTCAAAAATGTAAGAAAAATAAATGCCAAAAAATGCCAGAGCTGACCCCTTCTCCTCGTATTAGCTTGCTACTTGTCATATTACAAAATGAAACCAGTATTAAATCTATTAAGAAGCAACCCCCCAGTTATCAAGAATATTAAGTTATTAAATAAATGTGTATTAAAATATAATATTTGACAGACACTTGCCAGAACACAGAAATTCAGTGACAGAGAAATCCACAAAATAAATATGATTTTTTTCTTGTGTATTTTGTTACATATTCTCACTCTAATATTCTTGAAATTCCAAGGGGAGTTCACATCTAACAAGCATAAACAATCAGAACTCGTTTCTGGTGCTCCAGTTCAGTAACTACATGAAGTCTGCCCGTGAATCTATGTGAACGTAATGCCTGGTCCCTTCCCTTACTTTCAGAGCCTTTATTAGAATGCTTATGTCTATGCCAAAGGCAATCACCCCTAATGCTTCTTTTTTTCTATTTATAAACTTCTCATTTTTAAATGATTTTTTTTTTAGTTATGGTACAATAGTGATTGTATTTTCAGTTTTCAATATTGGCACCAAGTATACAATCATTTTCAAAAAAAAAAAAAATAATTGCATAATGACAAGTCTGGAGAGCCCTGAGAGTATTTAATACAAAAAAAAAAAAAAGGAAAAACAAAGCAAAATAACAAATGAAAGTGGTGGAGATTGCCTAGAAGCAAATGTTTGAAGATATAATTTGGATAGATTTCTACTAAACCAACTGATTCACTTGGATTTCTTACTTAATGAAGCTTTACAATTCTAGAGCTTTTCTGTTTCTTCATATAAATGCCCGATAAGGTAATACTTACACTGGTAATGTTTGGAGTTTCTTAAACAGATGTTTTTTTCTTGCCTGCTAATGAATGTGAGAAAACATCTCTAAAATTTGGCATGTGAGGGGCACCTGGGTGGCTCAGTCGTTAAGTGTCTGTCTTCAGCTCAGGTCATGATCCCAGGGTCCTGGGATGGAGTCCCACATCGGGCTCCCTGCTCTGCGGGAAGCCTGCTTCTCCCTCTCCTACTCCCCCTGCTTGTGTTCCCTCTCTCACTGTGTCTCTCTCTCTCTGTCAAATAAATAAATAAAATCTTTAAAAAAAATAAAAAACATAAAATTCGGCATGTGATTTAGTATGCATCTAGGATCTATGTATTGGCCATACCTACCAAATCAGAACTAATGGGAAAAAAAAATTAAGCAGTTATCAGCAAATGCCCTGTGGTTGAATCCTCTAAGGAGGAATTATTCCTTCTAGGTAGAGTCTGGTCCATCTTGAGGTTTGAAGAATAAGACTACTTTCTTCTGATGAAAGAGTTTATGAAATCACATTCTGAAGCTGCTTCTGGTCTATCTCTTTGAAAGGAAATAACCTCCTTTTCCTTAGTTCAAGAAGGAGTCTAGCAATCTTGAATTGTGAACTCTGGGTATCAGAGAATTATGAAGACTGTTTCTGCCTACAACTGTGGCAGATGATACGCAGAGTGTGCAAGCCCTTCTGCTTTTCCTACAAATTCATAATGTGGAGGCCACATTATACTCCTCACAGCTGTAAGGAGAGAGCCCATCCCCCTGTTCTGGGTTCACTTGTACTGTTGCAGTTTTCCCCTTTCAGGATGGCGTCACTGATAACTTCCATTTCTGAAGGGCTGACACTGATAACCCAGAGCTGAATTCTTCACTGGAAGAAAGATTCAGGCCCAAGGCTATGCCCATTCTCAGGGGCAGACCACCCCAAATGAATGGTGGGTGGGGTTAGATTGCAAAGTTTAACCCTTCCTTTCCCCAGTCCTGCTTTCCTCGGTCCCTTAGAAGTATTCCAACTCCCCTCCTCAGTCCCCTCTCTCTCAGCTGCATACCTGAGTACACCACATATGCCCCAAACTCCATTTTATAGTCTATTTTCTGAGAAACAACAGATGGCAGAACCAAAGTGTGGTGTTTGCAGTTCTGTTTTCCAGAGTCCTGCATGATGCAAATAATACAGCTTTACCCTGAAGACCCTCTCAGGTATGAGTACATTAGTACTTGGCGAGGATATTTGGCAGATACTTTTCCTATATTGCGATTTCAGCAATTCCCTTTGCTAATCTACCTTCTCATTCTCTTCTTCATAAAAACTGATACCCCAAACACCTGTCTATCATTTAAGGTAGGTCTGGAACCTGATTAAGATTCAAAATTGGGCCACACTGTATTTTTCTTCCTTTTTTTAAAGAAGATTTTTGTTGTTGTTGTTGAATAATAATTGGCATAAAATATTGTGTTAGTTTCAGGTGTGCAAAATAGTGATTCAATATTTATATACATTATGGAATAGTCATCACAGTAAGTCTAGTTACCATCTGTCTGCTGTATTTTTCAAAAACCATATAGCACAGTGTCTAAGAGAGCAGGCTCTGGAGACATTCTGAGTCTGAGTCTCTTTCTACAACCTTTATACTAGCTGTGCAGCCTTGATCAAATTATACTCTGTTCCTCAGTTTCTTCATCTATATATGAGAGCTAACAATATTGTGCACCTCATAGAGTTGTATGATAAGCCATGTAAAGGTCTGAGAAAGTGTTTGGCACTCACTCAGCAAATGTCACCTATCACTACCCATGATGTAAACTCGACCCTGAACATTATATATATAACCCCCCACTGGGCCTTGTGGGTTCAAATTGGATAGTGATAAAGAAAACATTAGACCTAGAGATGTGAATGGAACCACTTTGATACCATAGTTGAAGCAATATATTTGAATATTACAACTCTAGGTAACATGAGTGGACTGCACAACTTTTCTGAGTTGACTCTAGCAGGCTAGCTGAATAAGAGTGACGCTGTCCGTGTGACCATGTCTAGGGATGTTTTTCTGCAGTCATTAAAGACTCAGTGCTTATGGTCATTGATTTTGAGGACTCACAGTAATTCTGAAGCAAAAAAATGTGTTTGACCTAAAAGAAAAAAAAATTACTGTTGGGAAATGAACTAATGTATAGACATAGTATCAGGTGGTTGTTATTAATTTTTAAGTTAATGTTATAGGAACTTTATTAGAAGCAATTGCATTTGAAAATAAGGTGTAAATGGATTTCTCATTTTGCAAGAATTTCCAAGTACATATCAAATGTTGAAAAAATAATGACCAATTATCAAATAAATGAATTATTCAGATCATTAAATAATTTAAAAGACATCATTCTTTAAACATTTTCAAAATTATCGTAGAAAAAAATTGCATTTAATGTGGGATGTATATTCATTTTAATATTGTTTTATGATGTGGAATAGCATTTCCAAATAACAGGGCCTAAAGACAATGAAAGATTAAAATGTCCCTGATCCTATTCTAAAATTACTTGGGGCTTATATTCATTTTCATACATAAAATCTTCAATAAGTAAAATATCTTATCTTTTTTCTTTAAGAATTGCAGGTTGGGGCACCTGGGTGGCTCAGTCGTTGAGCATCCCACTCTTGGTTTCAGCTCAGGACATGATCTCAGGGTCTTGAGATTGTGCCCTGTGTCAGCCTCCTTGCTCAGCGGGGAGTCTGCTTGAGATTTTTCTCTCTCTCCCTCTGCTCCTCCCCCTGCTCTCTTTCTCTCTCTCTCTCTAAAATAAATAGGGGCGCCTGAGTGGCTCAGTCAGTGAAATGTCTGCCTTCGGCTCAGGTCATGATCTCTGGGTCCTGGGATCGAGCCCCGAGTCCGGCTTCTTGCTCAGCAGGGAGTCTGCTTCTCTCTCTCCTTCTGCCCCTCCCCATCGCTCGTTCTCCCTCTCTCAAATAAATAAAATCTTAAAAATAAATAAATAAATAAATAAACAATCTTAAAAAAAAGAATTGCAAGGGCACCTGGGTGGCTCAGTCGTTAAGCATCTGCCTTCGGCTCAGGACATGATCCCAGGGTTCTGGGATCAAGCCCCGCATCGGGCTCCCTGCTTGGCGGGAAGCCTGCTTCTCCCTTACCCACTCCCCCTGCTTGTGTTCCCTCTCTCGTTGTGTCTCTTTCTGTCAAATAAATAAATAAAATCTTTAAAAAAAATTGCAGATCAATACATCATTTATTATAACAACATGAAAATTACTAAAGTCTACTCCTCAAAAGAAACATAGTCATATATGTGTTGTACTGTGGATGAAATAAAATTTGGAAATATCTACAAACTTGATTTTTTTCAGTCTTTATCAACATTTTTGGAAAACTGACCTCACAATATCTTGAGTAGAGAAGAGCTGGTAGAAGATGGTTCCCCATTTAGGGGAAACCTTTTATTTTTAGTTATTTACTTTTTAGGCCTTAGATCTTAAAATCACCAAATAAAAGGAATAATACCTCATGAAGCACCCTCCTAATACATGGAGTAAATATTACTCAGGATTACTGATAATAAATCAGTAAATTAATTAGAGAACAAGCAAAAAAACTCATGTCTCTCAATTCCCAGTCCAGTCCAGCGACCCATCCACTAAATTGTGTCAATGTAAAACTTTAAAGGTGAAGTACCAGTATACAAGATCTACCACATTGGGCACTTAAAAGTGTGAAAATGATTAATCAGGAATTTGTAACTTCTTGTCTTCTTGAAACATCAGAGGATTTATAGTTTTATTACCAGATGATTCATAAAAATCCTGTGTGTACGGTATATTCCTTGTTACTATCTTTTAACTGGCCACAGTGACAGAATATGGAGGTCTCACTAAGTTGCTATGGGCTGAATTGTGTTCCTGCATCTCCCCAGAGAGATATGTTAAAGTTCTAACTCCCAGCACCTCAGAATGTAACATTATTTGGAAGTAGAGTCATTGCAGATGTAATTAATTGAGATGAGGTCACAGTGGATGAAGGTGAGTCCCTAACCCAATATGACTGGTGTCCTTATAAGAAAAAGCCTTGTAAAGACAGAGACTCACAGAGAGAAAGGCATGTGATGGCAAAAGCAGAGACTGAAGTCAGGAAGCTTCAAGCCAAGGAATGCCAAAGATTGCCAGCAAACCACCAGAAACTAGATTTCAGACTTTTGACCTGCAGAACTGGAAAGCAATACATTTCTGTTATTTTAAGCCATCCAATTTGTGTCCCTTTGTTATGGCAGCCTCAGGAAACTAATACAACAGCATTCTAAATATTTACTCCTCTCTTTCCACTTAAATAAATACCATCCTTTAGATGATTTGAGATGGAGTTAGATATCTTTTAGATTCTAAATTTACCAGAGAGTAAAATTGCAAAGGGTCTTTAAAAATTGAGGCCAGGGACACCTGGGTGGCTCAGTCAGATGAGTATCTGACTCTTGATTTTGGCTCAGCTCATGATCTCAGTGTCATGAAATTGAACCCACATCAGGCTCCATGTTCAACATGGAATCTACTTGTCCCTCTCCCTCTGATCCTCTCCCTCCTCTCTCTCTCTCTCAAGTAAATAAATAAAATATTTTTAAAAATTGAGTCCAAATGTATCATATTATAATCAAGTTAACTATATTTAAATATGGTAAGTGGTGTCTAAAGCACTAAATTATAAATACTGAAAGATATATCACTGCTTCAATGATAATCCCGTAAAATTAAGTTTATTCTCAAATGAATCTGTTTTTCCCAGGGTTATACAAGCATGCATTTAGGTTTGCAGCAGGTCAAGACAGTGACTTGGAGGCCTAGGGCAAGTAAAAGTCAGTGTCTCCTTCCCCCTCCATACCAGGTAGTACCAGGACTATAACTGACACTGGAGAAATACTGTTGCCCAGTTGAATACTTTGCCTTTAAATAGAAGGCTCTTAACAAAGCAACAGAGAGCGAACTACCAATTAAAGTAGCTACAGGCAGGCTCTCAATTATAGTTCAAAGAACATCTCACCTTCATTTGCTTTTACCCGTGTACTTCTTCTTGAATCCATCCCACTGTCCCCATATCATTCAAAGATTCAATCAACATAAACTTCTGGGGAACCTGCTGTGTGTCAGTCCCTTGATCTATGGTGTTGAGTAAGATAGATTAATAAAGTCCTGCTTAGATTGCTTACTACATTGTGACTCTAGATATTGTCACCAAGGGCCTTGGTTTGTACACTAGATGTGAGAAGTGAAATCAAGTTTTCCCACATAGGCAGTTAACATCTCCTCATGATTCAGTGTTTTCTCAGCCCTGAGTTTTCCCATGCCCCTGTCTTCAGCTGAAAATTCTTTGGGGCCAACTACCAGACTCTGAGACCTTTGTTCTCTCTATCTGGTGTGTATATAAGCTGATCTACTTCAAACACCCCTAGAAAGGGAAGAGAGTATATCATAGTTGGCTCGATGGGTTTACCGAAGTAGCAGAGCAGAGTTGTAGGTTCAACACTTACAGTTACTTGTACATAGCTCAAGCTCAATAAATATCTGTTGATTTTATTCTCTGGTGAACACTGCCTTATTGTTTAATCTGTTTATTTTTATCCTGGAATATTGATTAGCTTAAATTTTCATCTTATACTTATTGATGATCCATACAATCTTTTTGGCATACTGGATTTGTGCAATCCATTGCACAAAGCATTGGAAATAGTTCTGGTCAACTCACTCACCTGAACTTGAATTCAGTAGAATTTAAGATATATTTACATTGTAAAAATATATTGTGCTGATTTTACAAAAAGAATCACCTATGTTTAACTATAAACAGTAAGCCATTAACCTACACATAAAAAAAAAAAATCCGGAATAATTCTGACTTTATTGGAGGGCATCATAGAGACAAAGTCTCTGCTAATGTTCCTTCTTCAGCTTATATTTCTGGGGATTTGTCATTTTTCCTGACTCTTGCAGCCTCTTAAATTACTGCCTACTTCATGGCTCCCAATAGCTTTCTTCTTTGCTCAGAATTACTCTTGAACTCTAATTTGCAACTACTACACACAGACCAATTTCACTGTTAGTTCTGGTAGTCAGCATATCCTACCACTAAAGAGCATATCCCAAATCATATCCATTTGCCATTAACCTTATTTTTATTTAACTTCACTGAAAAAAATTAATATATGCAAAAAATTAAATATATATTAAATTATGTATAATTTAATATTATATATTATGTATAATTTAAAATTATGTATAATTTAAGATATATTTATTATTTTATAAGTATATATTTATGTGTAAATATATAAATTATATATATATATATTTTTTTACTACCACTATCAGCCACTCTGACTTAAAACATTCTTCCATAGAGCAAGACCACCCCAAACATGAATATCACTGCTGTTTCTCAGCACATGCAACTTCACTCTGTGCAACTTTCTATTTTCTCTAATATACTTGAAATGTATACAATTCACTACCATCTTCATGTTATTTTCCTCTTCTCAAACTATAGTCCATTTTCTTTATGCCTGGAGTAAAGAATAGGTAATTAAATTCCTGGAAAACAACTTGAAATTATTTTTCCTTGCTGATATTGTTAATCCATAGTCTATAAATCAATTACATTCAGATTTATTTGTTTTCTTATTTATTTAATGTACTCTGCCTTGTTCCAAAGAGGATTTAAATTAGTTTTAGAGCTGAGATAGTTATTTTTCTATCTTGTCTGGAATTCTAATCTTTGGAGATACTGTTATTTTCCTAAAATAGTTTAATCTGTATTCCAAAGAACTGACTCAAACCAGTCCTCATGCAACGCAATCTATTATATGGATTATGGGCATGATTTTAAATGTGCTTAGATAGCTTCTTCTTATTTCACATCTTAATAACACGCCAAACAAAACTCAGTAAAATGAAAGCAAACCGCTTCAAAATGCACTTTTATATTTCCCACAGAGACCAATTAGCAAATAACGAATACATTCCCCAAATTTATGTTGAAACATTGAAAGATGGGTTATCACACAGAATTACAATTAATTCCCCCTAGATTTAATTATAGGATATAACAAAATATAAGGCAACGTGTGTAGAAGACAGGAAAATCTCTTTGGATTTTTTTTACAAGATAGCCATATAACATTTCTCCTCTTCATACTTTACCTGGAAATCTTTCATTAATTTAGACTGACAAAGTGGATTTATATGGTACCTCACTGACCATCACATTCAATAGTCTTATATGACAGAACTCTGCCTGAAAAAAAAAAACAAAAAACAAAACAAAAGAAAAAAAAAGAAAAAAAAACAATTGACAGAATTGCCGTAGAACCATGAACCAATGGTAGATTTTTATACTCAATTGCGCATCTCTAGATCAGCCACTAACACTTTCATTTCTGATGTGCTTTTAATGTCACTCATTCTCAAAAGGATATTTTTTTTAATTCAGTATTGGTAAATATTAGTACCAAGCCTGAAGATCTTTAAAATATCAGGATGATTTGCTCTATGTGAACTTAAAGCATATCAGTAAAGAATAGCAGGTCGTTATGCATAACCCTTTGCCTCGATAGCTATTCTTTTTATCTTCATGTAAAATCAAGTTTCCTTGAAAGAGCACATTGATGAACAATCCTACTTAGATATGATTTTTTTTTACCTACCAAGTGCAGAACAGTCAAGGTGAGCAAACATATATAAAATAAATTGTAACAAGAATGATTTTGTGCTTGAGATCCCAATTCTTTATTTTCTTTCTCACTTTGTTCTTTTTCTTCCTCGCTTTTAAGAGACACATTATTTTAAGTTGAAGGAGCAATCACTTTATTCTCATGCTCATGGGTGTGAGGGTTGACTGCAAATCAGCTGGGTTAGATTAGACTGAAGGCTCCAGATTCAGGGCTGCAGCCTCCAGGTTGCACATATAGATTCAGGTTAGTTCCATATTTATCTCTTCTTCCTAAAACCAGCCTCTGCAGGGATGGCAGTCTGTTCTATGCGCCCCATTTTGAGGCCCCATCTGGAGCATATTTCTCTCATGACAGACCATCAAAGCGTAAGATCCAAGCCAAGTCTTTGCTTGTAGTAACATCATTATATTCCATTAGTCACAGTAAGTTACAGAGCCAAGCCCAACATTAATGCAAGTAAGAATTATGCTTTATTCACAGTCACAGGGAAAGAATGTTGAGCATTTTCTGAAAAATAATCCAAATGATCATTTGGGTATTTGTGTTTTATATTCTCCACCTTTCCTGTTTCCCTTATATTCGAAATTAAGGTTATGTTTTAGGACTTTCATTCCATTAGTTTTATTATCCAATCAAATTGATTTTTATTGTATTGTATGATTTTAATAAATTAGCTATTTTATGACTATAAATAATGTGGTAACTATTCAATGTTATGAATCTAAAATGAACACAGTAAGCTGTTCTTAAAGCTTTCTTGGTCACCTATTTCCTTTCAATCATGAATGGATCTGTTATATTAATTTTAAAAATCACTTTTATGTACAACAATTTATAGTTTCATGAAAATATGCTTTGAACCAAGACAGCTTTGAAGATTTGTTTGTGTCCTCACCAATATTTATTTTGGAACTTCCCTACTCAAAATTAATCTTGGATGGTTACTTTGAGCATCTATGCTATATAAATGTTTTCCTTTTCTTCTTACATTCTCTCTCTATTTTTCAAGGAGTAATAGCTGAATATGATTTCTGAGGACACAATCTGGTGATATAGTTCATATCCATAAAAGAAATGTCCATAAAAGAACAATTACATTATTTTATTTTTATCTATTTTTAACATCAAATGATACTCAAAAATGTAAATAAAAGGGACTTGCATAAATCCTGTCCAAATCTTCTACCAAGGATGGAACTCCCTATTAAGCAATTAAGAATTTATAGTTCTTTTTTTTTGAATTTATAGTTCTTTACTGAGTAATTATTATTTTGCTTTTTTTTAATGAGAGATGATATATTTTAGAGAGAGAGTTTCCAAGTGGCTTTTTGCTCCTGGAAAACTTGATTTATAATTTGTCACTTTTATGGAGATTGTCTAGCTCATTGTTTTCTATTTGAAATATTAGAGGAACTATGAATCCTTTGGGTTTTTCTACATACTGTTTTATATTGGTTTTAGTATTATAGATGAATTGTACCCTGGGACATGGAAGGCTGGGGAAATTGTGTTATTCGGCATGCATTCTGGGAGTCTTTAAATAGGATTATACTTTTGAAGCTTCTGCCTTTAATTAGAAAAATGTCTACAAAAATTGTTTCTCTCTTGCGTGGTGCCTTGTCTTAATTGATTCTAAATAGCTATCAAATATCTGGATGGCTAATAAAGAGAAACATGTAAAGGTCATTGACAATATTTATTTCAGCCACATTCTTTAGTATAGAGTAAGAAGCAGATAAGATGTTCAGAGATGTGGTCACTTTGTTATATCCTATCAGAGCAGGTGTTTGCCAAGCCTACTGGGAGGAAGATTTTTGATCTATCATCTTGGGATTTTAATCTTGCCATATGGTTCTAATATCTTATGTAGGGTCCTAGAATGAGCCTATGGAGAAGAGAAAAGAGGAGATGATTTCTGCTTCTAATATAGACAAAACTCTGTATTAAGATGTAGTCACACAGCAAGATATGGCCCCTGAATTCGGGCAAAAGAGATGATATTGATGATTATTGGGAATACAATAATCTTATGTCCAAGTAAAATGGATTTGGTGATAGAATATGTGAGCTGTAAAGAACAAAATATTTCATAAGTCCATTTGACCCAGTGCACGTCAAATAAAACGAAGACCAAAGAGTCACCTACATGCTGATACTGACGTATGTTATTACTATTCCTGGAATTCCTAATTTATGTAAATCTGGACACTCCTACTGTCCTGTCACAATTCTGTTCAAGAATCTGTATTTTCATGATACTTCCCTGATGATTACAGCTTCCTGAGAGCATTAGTTTAAATTCTGTGTTATTGGGGCTCCTGGGTGGCTCAGTTGGTTAAGCGACTGACTCTTGATTTTGGTTCAGGTCATGATCTCAGGGTCATGAAACTGAGCTCCACACTGGGCTCTATACTGAGAGTGGAGCCTGCTTAAGATTCTTTCACTCCCTCACCTGCTGCAGCGCCGCCCGCCCTGCTCCCACTCACACACACTCTCTCTAAAAAAAACACAAAAATATCAACATATCAAAATAAATTCTGTGTTATTTCTGTGACACATACATACTTCTACTGCTGTGAAGATCACATTACAATGTACTTATTTTTGCATAAATTTAGCTCAGATAACTGTGCCTTATTCTCTTTTTCTATTCCCCTACCCCTAAGACTAGGCAAATGATAGTTACTAAATACATACCTGTTGAATGCAAATGATATAATACAAGAAATAAGAAACCTGAAATATTTTTATTTTCAATCATGGGTTTGCTGATTTTTTCATCATATCCAGAATTTATTATTTCCCTCTACCATAAATATGAGCCAGTAATTGTTAAAGTGGAAAGGTAGGAAGAAATGCCATTCTAGAGAAAAATGATTTTAAAGAAATTAGATGTGTATATCTTGACTGCCTATAAAGGGGGTAGGAATTCCTTGTGGGTTATCATAATTGTAATCATCAGGAGCCTAAGTGAGAGAAATGGACACATGGGACAATTTGTTATAGCTATACTAGAGGAAAAGCCAAGCCAAGTGAAAAAGTGCCCTTGAGTAGCAGCACACAGGTGAGGAAAACTGAGTGTGAACAAGGAGATGAGGCACATGTTTCCAAGAGGACATGAGAAAACATGTAGACTTAACCAGAAAGTGAAAGCTCAGCAATGCAGCACAAAGTAGCTTATATAGGCACAATTTTCTACAGGATGCTTTTGCAACACCTGATTTTCTAAAGGATGCTTTTGCAACACCTGATTTTTGGAGGGTAGGCAAGAATAGGAATTTTCCTTGTGAATGATAAACCTTCATTTTACAGCTTCTATTTTTTTTTCTCATAAATACAAACATAATTCATAGGTTTTAGCGTACAAAATTTTAACTAAAGTATATATTCGATACTCTTTAATGTAAAACACACCAGTTTTCTTTTTCATATTTTCCCAAATCCCAGTATTGATTCCTAATCTGTACTTCTTATGACAGTGGTGACTTGAAGGGAAAAAAACAATAAAATACAGTGTTGTCAATTCTCCCATTTCAGTGTGAATATGTAGTTTTGAGTTGCTTGCATTCATTTTCTTTCTTATTTCTAATTAGATTTGTTAAAAAATTTTAGCTTTAAATTTAAATGTATGAAAAAATACAAAACTCATGAATAAATTCAAATTTGTTTTGAGGTCCTGATTAATCATGTTCTAAGAGAACTCAGGATTCCTGACTCTGACCAGCTGTATGTCACTTTCACATATTCATAAGGGAAAAATGCAGAACAGATTCTTCATGTCAAATCACGTTATTATAAGACCCCCCACTCATATCACAAACTAGCCTTCTGAAGTAACAGCAAGCACACTTGGGCCCACCACTGACTTATTTTGCAAAGGCCACCAGAGATCTAAGGTCTATACTAACAACAAATGGAGAAATTACTTTGGGAGTTCTCCAGAATACTTTATCACCTTATTGGCATGAAGAAGTGAACATATTGTGGAAAGCCATTATCTCTATAATAGATTTTTTAAACTATCCACTCTACTCTTTCTTTATTTTAAGTCCCCTCTGTCTTCTGTTCAGTTTTTTAGGAGAGTGGGGGTGAGATTAGAGAGCAGATTTCCAAGTTTCTTTCACTACTGGCTATGAATCCAACATATATTCCAAGAAGGCTTATCACCAGAAACGGATTCCAAAGAAAAAGAAATAAAACAAACACATAAAACAGAGTAACCAAGCCTGCAGAACCAGATGCATTGAAATCCATCCTCTTTGAACATAAAGCTCCACTTAAAGCAATATGGTTGTAGAATGAATATACGTGGATTTGACTGAATTACTTCATCCCTGCTCATGGGGTAAAGGAAATCAAAGGAATACTGAACTCTCCAAAAACCAATAGTCCTCAAGCAACACATTCTATCTGAATTAATGACTGTTCTAGATGTACTGATAACTTTTTGTTTTGTTTTGTTTTCACTTTATGGTTCTGTAGGCACCCAGTGCCATCTCTAGGATCTTGGAATTCCTGATTTAACAACCTGCATGAAGCTGATAATGGAAAAGAGAGAGTAAGCTGCAGACCTAATGGGGGATTTTATGTGTCCTGTCACATTGCTGGTGCCCACAATTTATTGGACAAACTTAAATTAAAGACACCACTTAGATGCAAGGAAGCTGGAAAATGGAAGGAAAATAAAAAGGTTGGATAAACATTGCATGTCTCTGCCCAAAGACAAATTATATTCACCAATTTTCTGTAACAGTAAGCTCACAGCTCAATGAAACAAACCTGTATTTAGGCAGTCGTATCATTCAACAGAAACTGAACTTTACTAATTTTCCTGAAATGGCCACTATTCCTGGAAGCGTGTAGGAGAGTGATGGGAAATAAATTTTAAAGCAACAAACTGCATTGCAACATAATATAAGATCTCATTGAGGTAGAAATAAGATCTAATTATAATGGAAATATCAGGATTTCAGGAAAACTTTTAAAAAACTATTCTTGAGCTGATACTCAACAGATGAGTAGAAACTTTTCAGGTGGAGGCAGTATGAAAAGAGGCCAAGAGGAACTTAATCAGCAAAGAACAGAACAAAAACGTAAGGGACTCCTTAGGGATTGTTCTGTATTCAGTCTGGCTATTATATAGTGTCCAAGGCAGAGGGGAGAAACAGAAAGATTAGTTGGGGATATAAATCAAGAACTCCTTTATTGGTCAGTTAAGAGTTTATATTGAAGAAGGTGAGGAGCCCTTAATAAATTTTAAGCAAAGGACTAACAAGAGTTCAATTTAGAACTATCACTCTAGTTGCAGAGTGAAGAACTGGAAAAGAGGAAAAGGATAGGGCACGGAAGGGGATGAACAGTGAAATAACTGAGGCCAGAAATCATATAGCCCAGAACTAAGCAGTTGGTATTGATTTGAGAGGTGTTTAGAAGTATAGTTGACAAACATTATTGTCCATATAGATATAGAGATTGAGGAAAGTTAGGTTTAGGATAGTGTTCAGGCTTCAAGCATTGGCATTTAAAGAAGGAAATAACATTTACATAGCCACATGTCCCAAGCCACCAAGAATGTCCATCTTTCCATGAACATTACACGATTTCTCATGCTTCCTGGTAAAAACTGATGGAATTATTTTTGGAATTATAGACTGTTATGGATTTTGGAGACATCTAGATGGAAATGTTCAAGAGAAGATCAGAAAACAGGACTGAAAATAAAAGAATACCCTTGTAAATTGATGTGTATTTGGGAGCCATCAGCTTCTATTATATCATTGAAACCACAGGTGTATAACTAAGAAAGCAGGAGAGTGTCACGTTTAAAATTGAACAAAGAAGGAATAGCTCCTGGTCATTCAGTGGTCAGAAAAGTAGATGGTACTAGAAAAAGTTGACATTAAACCACCAGCATCAAATTGGGACACAAATTAGACAGGGATTAGCAATGACCATTGAAATTAATAATTAGGAGATTATGGATGACTTGAACAAGAGTGATTTCAATGAAACTATGGTAGAAGTCAGGTTTCAGTGGTTGGAGAAATAAGTAGAGGAGAAGAGAGAGATCAGGGCCATCCTACTATGGCTATATAAAATACTGGTGCATATATGTATAGGGGCTAAAGGAAAATAGAAACTAGTACAATGCTTCCTATAGAGTGCTTTAATTTAATTGTCTTTACATTGAACACTAAAAGCTGGCGAAAATTCGATTAATCATCAACACCACAGATAAAAGAATGGAGCACTTAAAACATTCAAGTCCAGGTTGGTTAATGATTGCTCATTAGTCAAGAAATGTAATAATGTCTCTACTCTTGCTGAAAGGCTTTCTTTATATGACACACTCACCAAAGAAGAGTGTCGTAGAGATGGAATCACATTTTTCTGAATTATATGGACTAGGTTCCCTGATTTATGGTAAGGAAGGAAAGGGAAAGGAAGGGGAGGTGAGGAGTTTCACTTAAAGTTTTATTATTTCTTTTTTTTTTTTTTGCCTGCAGTTGTAAAGTTTACTAGCTAACCATATAATCCATTATATAAAATTGATAGTATCACCTTCTTATAACACCAATGTACCTGTTATTATCCTGGAGTCAATAATGTGTATCTTTCATAATTTGTTAAATTATTCAAAAAGTACTCAATATATTCAAAGATACAGCGCAAAGAACTAAGGATGGATATGGAAATATATGTCATAGTCTCAGCTATCCTGGAACTTTATCTGTAAGCAAGTTGAGACATGTTCATAAGTAAGCATAAAAGGTAGTGTGGATGAGAGTCTCACTGGTATGTGCCCTATAATTTTAGGGGATCAAAAGATCACTTCAGATTGTGGTCACCCAAGGGTGGTATTTACCTGGTACCTGAAAGATCCTAGAACATTGCTAGATGAACACAGGTGGAAAGTTAAAACAGATTTTCTAGGGGAGGAAATGACACCAGAAAGGGGAGTCAGAATTGGAGAGTGCAGAGCTTAGATTACGCCACAGCAGGTGGAGGATTTTGTGGTAGATCCAGGAATTAAGCAATATACATCTGAACAAGTTAGAAATGGAAGAGAAAGTTATTAAGAGAAATGGGTAGGAAAAATAAAAGATGCTGAGGACTATTTCCACAGAGAGTATGAAAAAGAGGTAAAACTAAATGACTCCAAGAAATTGAGACTGAATGGGTAGAAAACCAAATTAAGGAGTCAGAGTTTTGCTATTTTAGGGTAGAAATAACCCTTTGATTTTAACCGATTAAATTTTATGATAAAGACAAGATTCTGTGTGAAAATGTTCAGAAGAAAAACATATCAAAGGAAAATAACCCACTGACAGAACTGGTTGCATGACAGATTTGTTCCCAGCAAATTTAACAACTAATTAGTGAGCATATATAAGAGAGTGAGCATTTATTGTCACAAGTAATGGAAAATTCCAGGCCCTCAAGACATTTAAATTGTTTCCATAGGGGTGCCTGGGTGGCACAGTTGGCTAAGTGTTGGACTCTTGGTTTCAGCTCAGGTCATGATCTCAGGGTCCTGAGATCAAGCCCCGTACTTGATTCTCTCTCCTTCTCCCTCTGCCTCTCCTCCTCTCTAAAATAAATGAATAAATCTTATAAGTAAATAAATAAATAGTTTCCATGTAATTCTGCACATTACTCACATTATCATGTGACCTTTTGTATTTGATTCTTACTGTTTGGGCAAAGTGCACCCTTATTCAGCAGCCATTTGTCCTTTGGGCTCATAGGTATAGTTTTCAGGGTTCCATCACATACTAACCACTCCCTAGATTCATTCTCCTGTCGAGATTTTTCTTGGGAAATTTCCACTAGGTGCCTTCAAGCAGGAATCTGTAATCTGCTGCTTTAAAACTGTCTCCATATATAACCCGTATATAAAAAGTTTAAAGATAATGTAATACCAATCTCTATGCATATTGTAAAGGCAGTGTCCAAATAACATCAAATAGGATGAGGACTCTGAGAACAATCTTATTGTTGGCCTCCGTTTTCTTCATAAAACAAATGATTCAGCAACCCTTTCATATGTTAATAGAAAGTCTTATCTATTCTTTATTTACATACATACTTACTTGCTTACTTATTTATGTTTGTGAGTTTAAAACATATTGCTGGCACACTGTCATTTCTTGATAAGGTAAGACGATCCTAAAAGGGCAAAAACTATGTCAGTGTACATTTGAATTTGGAATTATTTTGCTGTCCTAAACTGATAGCTAATATGCTAGGTGTTAGCTCTGTGAGCTTAACCATTGAATTTTATCCTTAACCTTAAGCTTTACTGTGGACTAGAATCCTGTCTTTTCACTTACATTTTTCTTCACCTGATAAACCCTATTACAGATTGTTTTCGTTTAAAGGTGACCTTTAAATGGCAGACATCAATTATAATTTATAGATAAAATAAAGGTATACAATCCAATTAGTAAATATGAATATGGGCAGCAAGTCATAGAACTATTATGGGAATCCATCCACTGAATTTCTTATATTTCATCTATGAGAATGTCTACTATAGTTATATGGATTCTATGATACAATATTACTTCACTTTGAATTTTAATACCACTTAGATTTAATAGATTTTTTAATCTTACTTTTAAGATTAGACCTTCAATATTTAAAAAATTGAAAAGGCAACCTAAGAAAAAATTTGCATCAAAGAAAAGAAATATGTGTATAGTTTTTTTCAAAAAAAAATGTGTGTATAGATGTGAAAAATCCATATTCAGTATTGGTTTATCTGCAAGGATTTGCCAATTTGGCCATAAGGGATTTCATGGAGAAATTATATATACAAACCAATCCAGTTTATATCTTTAGTTACGTGGACCCATACACCTGAATTTATAGTTGTCCCAGAATGTCTTCTCATGTAATTGTTAAATTATTTTCCTCAATTTTCAACACTTGCTATAGTTATTTGACATTTTGGAGGACCTTATTGTTTTTGGCTTCCATTTAATTGAAGTAATACAAAATAGTTCAGAGATGTACTCACTAGGGCAGAATGAGAAGACAAGAAAAACTGTCTGGATTTTAGTTAATATCCTAAAGTAGAGGAGTTGCACAGGTTGAGGCAGTGTCCAAAAAATTTGGTAAGCATAAGCATAACTCTGGCAATTATCAGTGGTGACTGGTACAACATCAGAGATGGAACAGAATGGTGGGACATTCAAGTAGCCAATGATTGTTTAGAGTTAAGTAAAAGGTGGTCATTCCTAAGAGATAGATAAAAACATCAGGACTTCCAGAAGTGAATGGGATATAGGGACAGTATGACTCAGCCTTTTTAAAGGGGGGTTGTATTGACAGGAGCAAGGCAGACTCCATGATCCTAATCAGGGAACATGAGTCAGTGACCAGTTTCTGAATGGGACCAGGCAGAATCACTTGTCACGCTGTAAAGATTTAAGACTGATAGGAATATGAATTGTTGAAACTTGAATGGTCCATTCTCAACAAGTGCTACAATTCATGGATCATCCCTGAAGTTAAAGAAAAACAGTCATGATTGCTACCAAGTTATGTGTCTGGAAAACTTAGGCCAAGCCTAATGGACATAGGGCTCCTTATACTCTTCCTGCTTGTAGCATAATTGGCTCAAAAACCACCACCCATCTAAAATTGTACCATCTGTAGTCTTAACTTTAAAAAACTGAAAAAAGAAAGGCATTGCAAAAAAGAGACTGATATCTTTCCTGGAATACATGAGACAGACAGATTATTTTATAGTTAAAATGAAATATGTGAGTCTCCTCATTGATGACTAAATAAAATAGATATGGTGAGTAGATTTGTGATTGACATGAACTTTAATCATCTATCAAGTAAGTTGCATTACATTACAACAGAAAAACATGAAAGGTCATGTTTGATGAGAATCAGCTTTGGAAGAAACCACAGTTCATGAATAATAAACTTCAATAAAAGGAAATGTAAGTCACAGAAATGTTATCAAGAGAGGAAGGTAAGCATCAGTGTCTGATATGGTAGTCTATTAACTGATGTAATGGAAATGAAGATCTTTCTAGTGAAAAATCTATAAAAAGGAAAATGGACCAGCTGTTCATAGCTCATCTGTCTTTAAAAATCAGCTCAGTGAGACTGAAAGGACAGTGATTTCTTAAGCTAAATATGAATTTATTTAACACATTTTGAGAGGAGTCAAGCACCTCATTTACTATCACTTTCCTTATTCACACTGAATAACATTTTTCCGCTTTTCACGTTTGAGCTAATATATCTGTTTGTCCTTCAACTATGTATATGAGAGAAATCACCCACATTTTTCAGTGATAAAATTTCTAATATATTTTTTGAGTTTTGAAGTGTGACACATATGTTAAAAGACCAATGAAATAGAAATGAGCAACCTAATTTCTTAATATAAAGTGAATGGCCATATAATTACCAACAAAGCCAAGAAATACAATATCGCTGGCACTTCAGAATGCTGTGCCCTATTTTTTATGACTTCCTTATAATAACCTCATTCCTGCCCCATAAAAATTACCACCCTCCTGAATTTTATTTTAAAGAAAAGGAAATCTTGCCTTGCTGTTGTTTGTTGTTGTGTTTTATTATTTTAGGGGAACCCCTGTCTTTAGTTTTGCCCATCTTAAAGCTTTAGTTAAAAAGAATCATGAAGTATATATCCTTTTGTGTCTGTCTTCTTTTACTCAAATACTGAAATGAAAAATTCATTATAGAAATTCAATAGCAGATTTTAGCAGGCAGAAGAAAAATATCAGTAAAATTCAAGATAGTGCATTTGAAATGATCCAGTCTGGGGACTGAAGAGAAAAAAGAATGAAGAAAAATGACCAGAACCTAAGGGACCTAAAGGACATCATCAACAATACAAAAACACACAGAGTGTAAGTCCTACAAGGAGAGGAAATGGAGGAATTGGTAGAAAAAAAATTAGTGGAAATAATGACTGAAAACATCCTAAATTTGATGAAGACATGAATCCATATATCCAAGAACCACAATGAACACGCTGAATATACTCAAGGAGATCCATTCCAAGAAATATTATAATTAAACTATTGAATGAAAAACAAAAAACAAAAACAAAGAAAGCCCAGGCCCAGATGGCTTCTCTGGTAAATTCTACAGAACATTTAAAGAAGAATTGAAATCAATCCTACTCATACCCTTCCAAAAAATAGAAGACACACTTTCTCACAGAATCAATGAGGCAACATTACTTTGACATCAAACATTACCCTGATAGCAAAGCCAAAGAGAGCACAAGAAACAAAAACTACAGACGATATACTTTATAGATGCAGAAATACTCAACAGAACACTAACAAGTTGAATCAAGCAGCACACTGAAATGATAACACATCATGAGCAAGTGGCACTAATTCAGGCGTGCAAGGTTGGTTCAACATAAGAAATCGATGTTATACATCACATTAATAGAATGAAAGAAAGGAAGATCCCACAGGATCGTTTCAATAGTTGTAAAAAGCATTTGACAATATTCAGCACTCTTTTATGATAAAAACCTCAGCAAACTAGAAACAGAAGACAATTTACATAAAGCAAGGAAGCACATTTACTGAAACCCACAGCTAACATCATAACTCAATGGTGAAAGATTGAAAGCTTTTCCCTTAAGATCAGAAACAAAATAAGAATGGTTGCTCTCACCCCTGCAATCCAGAAGTCCCAGCCAGAACAGTTATGCAATTGTGTAAACACCATTGCAATCAAGATATAGAATATTCCCATCACCCCAAAAATGTCCTTTTGCAATCAATCCACTGACATCCCAACCATTTCCTGACAACCACTCATGTATTTTCTGTCCTTTAATTTTGCTTTTCTAGAATGTCATGTAAGTCGAATCATATACGCGGTAGTCTTTGAGTTTGGCTTTATCACTTGGCATGATGTATTTGAGATTCATCCACTTTGCTACCTATATCAGTGTTTTATTTCTTTATGCAAAAATAGTGTTCTATTGTATAAATATGGCACAATTAATTTTTTTAAGATTTTATTTATTTTTTTGGAAGAGAGCAAGCAGGAGCAGTGGCAGAGGCAGAGGGAGAGGAAGTAGACTTCCCACTAAGCAGGGAGCCCCATGCAGGGCTGGATCCCCCAGGGACCATGATCAGAGCTGAAGGCAGACGCTTAACCTACTGAGCCACTTAGGCACCCTTGAATATGCCACAGTTAATGAATTCATTAACCAGGTGAAGGACAAATGTTGTTCTAGGTTTTGGTGATTACAAATAGAGTCACTGTAAGCGTTTGCATGCATACATTTTTGCATGGACATATGCTTGATTCCATCTATTTTCTCTGAGAGATCAATGGTAGTTTGTGACTTTAAAAGAGTAGTCTCTTTCACCTAAGTCACCAAGTCTGTAAGCATATAGTTGTTCATAATACTCCCTTATTGTCTTTTTCATTTTTATGCATAGTATCTACTTATTCTGTAAGCATTCTAAAGACATTTGTGTAAGGTATTTTTTCAGATGCTTTAATGATTTAAATTCATTTAGATTAAACTGTTTTCTTTGTTGTTTCTTTGTGTTATTTGGGATTTTGGCTTGCCAGCTATTTTTGAGGATGGTTCCCCAAGGTTATTCACCCCAACCATTTTTACCCCTAACTCTTCCAGTGGGTTGTGTTGTCTCTAACACTTTTGCGGGGGAACTGCTGCACAGATCTACATTTTGTATTGATGATTTGAGCCTTCTTCATCTCTGTGAATTTGGGAATTTTGAAATAGCAACCAGACGCATTAAAACCGTGTTTAGTGTGTGGTTGCATATTTGCATGTATGCCTTTTCTTCTGATGCCATGCCTTCTTAGAGGCCAGAACCCCCCAAAATGGCTGGTCACTGCTTTTCTTCTAATTCCTTTCATGAGCGCCACACTTTCTTCCCAGACTTTCTTTTGAGGAGATACGTTTTCCTTTCCGCCTAACTTTGGTCTTCCACCTTAAAAAGAACAAATTTTTTGTCTATCTTTTCCCTCAGGAGCTGAACCTCTGAGCACCTCGTTTTCTCCTTGGACACAGAGCCAAGCTGGTCTGCAGTATCAGCTTTGTGTGAAACAATTCATTCAGTTTCAGGTGCATGTTGATATTTTGCTTTTTATGTGAATGAAGTTAAAGGTTTCCAATGTTCTCTTTGTTTATCTCTGTGTGTATCAAAGAAAGGAGTTGCCTCAAACTATCTTGCATCTTAATCAGAAGCTTAACCTCTGTGTTTTTCAGAAGTTCTTAGTCACAAATTTTATAAAACTAAGATATTTTGGGGAATGTTGTGGTTACAAATATAGCAGAATAAAATCAGACATCTTAGATGCCATTCAGACTGTGCACATAGATTAAAAATGAAAATAAAGTTAAAAATGCTAAAAAGAGGACTATTATAAAACAAATGAATTTATTTTTTAAAAATAAATATTCAAAACTTCACTTAACCAAATTAGAATTTCTGAATATAATTACATTGATTGGTTTGACAGAACTTTTAGAAAATGTTCTAAAGGAGGGAATTGTTAAAGAATCAGATAACTATGGGAACAACACAAGACACGAGGCCAAATATAAATCATATTTTTATAAGTGTTCTGTAATTTTTAGAGCACAGATCTTTTACCTCTTTGGTTGGGTTTATTCTTAGGTATCTTATGGTTTTTGGTGCAAATGTAAATGTGATTGACTCCTTAATTTCTCTATCTTCTGTCTTAGTGTATAGTTATGCAACTGATTTCTGTGCATTGATTTTATATCTTGACACGTTGCTGAATTTCTATATGAGTTCTAGCAATTTTAGGGTGGAATCTTTGGGTTTTCTTCATAGACTATCATGTCATCTGTGAAGAGTGAGAGTTTGACTTGTTCTTTGCCAATTTGAATGCCTTTTACTTCTTTTTGTTGTCTGATTGCTGAGGCTAGGACTTCTAATACTGTGTTCAATAGCAGTGGTGATAGTGGACATCCCTGCCGTCTTCCTGACCACAGGGGAAAAGCTCTCAGTTTTTCTGCATTGAGAATGATATTCCCTGTGGGCCTTTCTTAGATGGCTTTTATGATATTGAGGTATGTTACCTCTATCCCTACACTGTGAAGGTTTTAATCAAGAGAGGATGCGGCAATGTCCATAATAGCCAATCTGTGGAAAGAGCCAAGATGTCCATTGGCAGAAGAATGGATAAAGAAGATGTTATCTATCTATCTATCTATCTATCTATCTATCTATCTATCTATCATCTATCTATCTATCTATCTATCTATCTATCTATCTATCTATCTATCTACACACACACAATGGAATATTACTCAGCCATCAGAAAGGACGAACACTTACCATTTACATCAACGTGGATGGAACTGGAGGGTATTATGCTGAGTGAAACAAATCAATCAGAGAAAGACAATTATCATATGGTTTCACCCATATGTGGAATATAAGAAACAGCACAGAGGATCATAGAGGAAGGGAGAGAAAACAGAATGGGAAGTCATCAGAGATGGAGAAAAACCATGAGAGACTCTTAACTGTAGGAAACAAACTGAGGGTTGCTGGAGGGGAGGTGGGTGAGGAGATGGGGTAATTGGGTGATGGGCATTAAGGAGGGCATGTGATGTGATGAGAACTGGGTGTTATACACAACTGATGAATTATTGAACACTACATCTGAAACTAATGATGTCCTATAAGTTGGCTAATTGAATTTAAATTTTTAAAAATCATGTTTTTGTTTTTGTTTTGTTTTTTTTTCCCAAAGAAAGCTTTAAAAAAGACCGTTGTGAATTCAGTGTAAAATTTCTGTCCCATTACACTAGTATATTTACTCATATGGCTTCATGTGAACTCTTGTTCTTGTCTAGAGTTTAATAGACCTTGCTGGGGCACCTGGGTAGTTCAGTCAGTTGAGCATCCGGCCCTTGGTTTCAGCTTAGGTCATGATCTCAGGGTCCTGGGATCGAGCCCTAATGTCAGGCTCCCCGCTCAGCATGGAGTATGCTTGAAGAGTCTCTCCCTCTGCCCCTCCCCCTACTCTCTCACTCTCACTCTCAAATAAACAAATAAATCTTTAAAAAAAATAGACTTTGCTGTTAGTGACAGTATTTATGTCAGTAATGTAGCAACACAGGACATTATATCTTTTATTCATAAAAGATTTAAAAGAAATATAAACACTTCTTTTTTACTTAGTTGCGCTTGACTCAGAAAATTTTATGCAAAATCTTAAAAGAATGCAACGTAATTTTCAGAAGATTAACGAGAGTCTAAACGTTGAATCTTTACTAACTTTGGTCTTATCATTTTACCCTTGCCACTTCATGCTTCTATAAAAAGTGCCACTTTAAAAAGCTATGGCATGCTTGTAAATACTATGATTTGTAAATTAAAACATAATTTATTTTAAAATATATCATGACCTTAAAAATATAAAAATTTTTAAGCCTGGTTATTATAAGTTTATGCCCTGTGTTTTCATTCCCTCATAGTCCAGTGTCTTAGTCTGTCTGAACTTCTATAACAAAATACCATACTGTATTTTGAACACAAATTTATTTATTTATTTATTTATTTATTTATTTATTTATTTATTTACGTTTTTAATTTTAATTCCAGTTAGTTAACATACAGTAATATATTAGTTTCAGGTATATAATATAGTGATTCAACATTCCCATACATTACCTAGTAGTCATCACAAGTGCCCTCCTTAATCCCCATCACCTATTTCACCCATTCCCCCACCCACCTTCCTCCTGCAAACCATCAGTTTGTTCTCTATGGTTAAGAGTCTGTTTCTTGGTTTCTCTCTCTCTCTCTTTTCCCTTTGCTCATTTGTTTTGTTTCTTTTTTTTAAGATTTTATTTATTTATTTGACAGAGAGAGAAAGCACAAGCAGGGGGACAGGCAGGCAGAGGGAGAGGGAGAAGCAGGTTCCATGCTGAGGAAGGAGCCTGATGCAGGGCTCTATCCTAAGACCCTGGGATCCTGACCTGAGCTGAAGGCAGACGCTTAACCAACTGAGCCACCCAGGTGCCCCTGTTTTGTTTCTTTAATTCCACATATGAGTGAAATCATATGGTATTGTCTTTATCTGACTGACTTATTTTGCTTAGCATTATTCTAGCTCCAGCCATGTCTTTGCAAATGACAGGATTTCATTCATTTCTATGGCTGAATAATATTCCATTGTATATATACACCACATCTTCTTTATCCATCCATCAATCCATGGACACTTGAACTCTTTCCGTACCTTGGCTATTGTAAATAATGCTGCTAGAAACATTGCAGTACATGTATCTCTTTGAATTAATGTTTTTGTATTCTTGGGTAAATACCCAGTGGTACGATTGCTGGATCTATCTGGTAGTTCTATTTTTAACTTTTTGAGGAACCCCCATACTGTTCTCCAGAGTGGTTACACCAGTTTGCATTCCCACAAACAGTGCACAAGTGTTCCTTTTTCTCCACATCCTTGCCAATAGTTATTTCTTGTGTTTCTCATTTTATCCATTTTGACAAGTGTGAGGTGATAGCTCACTGTAGTTTTGATTTATATTTCCTTAATGATAAGTGATGTTGAGCATCTTTTCATGTGTCTGTTGGCCATCAAGGTGTCTTCTTTGGAGAAATGTCTATTCATGTCTTCTGCCCATTTTTTAATCAGATTGTTTTTTTGGATGTTGAATTGTATCACTTCTTTATATATTTTGGATACTAACCTTTTATTGGATATGTCATTTGACAATATCTTCTCCCATTCCATAGATTGCCTTTTAGTTTTGTTGATTATTTCCTTCACTGTGCAGAAGCTTTTTATTTTGATGTAGTCCCCGTAGTTTATTTCTCCTTTCGTTTCCCTTGCCTCAGGAGACCTATCTAGAAAAAAAAGTTGCTATGGCTGATGTCAGAGCATTTTCTTCACGTGTTCTCTTCTATTTTTATGGCTTCAGGTCTCACATTTAGGTCTTTAATCCATTTTGAATTTATTTGTGTGTATGGTATGAGAAAGTGGTTCGGTTTCATTCTTTTGTGTGTTGCTGTCCAGTTTTCCCAACACCTTTTGTTGAAGAGACTGTCCTTTTCCCATTGGATATTCTTTCCTGCTTTGTCAAAGATTAATTGACCATATAATTGTGGATTTATTTCTAGGTTTTCTATTCTGTTCTATTGATCTATGTTTCTATTTTTGTGCCAGTATCATACCGTTTAGATTACTACAGCTTTGTATTATAACCTGAAATCTGGAATTGTGATGCCTCTAGCTTTGATTTTCTTTTTCGAGATTGCTTTGGCTATTCAGGGTCTTCTGTGGTTCCATACAAATTGTAGGATTGTTTGTTCTAGCTCAGTGTAAAATGCTGTTGGTATTTTGATAGGGATTGCATTAAATGCTCTGGGTCACATAGACTTTTTTTTTAATTTAATTTTATTATGTTATGTTAATCGCCATACATTACATCATTAGTTTTTGATGTAGTGTTCCATAATTCATTGTTTCGCATAGACATTTTAACAATATTTGTTCTTCCAATCCATGAGCATAGAATGTCTTTTCATTTCTTTGTGTTGTCTTCAGTTTCTTTCAGCAGTGGTTTTTAGTTTTGAGTGTACAGGTCTTTCACCTCTTTGGTTAGGCTTATTCTTAGGTATCTTATTATTTTTGGTGCAGTTGTACATGGGATTATTTTCTTAATTTTTCTTTCTGCTGTTTCATTATTGGTGTATACAAATGCCCCAGGTTTCTGTACATTGATTTTGTATTCTTCAACTTCACTGAATTTGTTTAGCAATTCTAGCAGTTTTTTGGTGGAGTTTTTAGGGTTTTTCATATATAGTATCCTGTCATCTGCAAATAGTGAAAGTTTTATTTCTTCCTTACCAATTTGGATGTCTTTTATTTCTTTTTGTTGTCTGTTGTGGCCAGTGCTTCCAGTACTCTGCTGAATATACATGGTATGTTGAATATAACATGGATATCCCTGTCTCAGTTTGTCCTCATTAAGGATGATGTTAGCTGTGGGTTAACACAAATTTATTTCTCACAGTTCTGAAGGCTGGGAATTCCAAGATCATGGTACATGTGATCTATTGTTTGTTGAGGGTCTGCTTTCTGGTTCATAGATGGTGACTTCTCATGTCTCACATGGTAGAAGGAGTGAGGGATCTCTCTGAAGCCTCTTTTACATGGGTACTGCCCTTCTGACCTAATCATCTGCCAAATGCCTCGCCTCCTAAACCCATCACCTTGGACTTAGAATTTCAACATATGAATTTTGTGCAAACACAAATACTGAATATTTAGAAACCAGGCAGTTCAATACATGTCTCTAGTTTTTTCTCTTACTTGCTGTTTCTCTTAGTCAATGTAATAAACTTCTCATCCACAGTTAACTCAAATGAATATGCACAATATTTATTTCAAATAATAATAAAATGATATTTTTAAATAAGGTAAAGCACATGAAAAGATTTAGTAAACTGAAGTACACTCTAAAAACACATGATTTATGAGGAAGTATAACATAGAGCTTAGTGGGAAGAATCTGGGTTCAAGTTCTGCCTTAAACATTTATTGGCTGTGTGACTTTGGTCAAGTTATTTCTCCTTTTGGTGTCTTAAGTCTCTCTTCTGGAAAATGAGAATAATAACAAAGTGCTTCCTCATACAGTGGTTATGAGGATTAAGAGACCTAATGAATGTATGGTGACAGGACAATGCCTGAGAGGTAGTAAGCACTCTACAAATGTTTGCTTAGGGGCGCCTGGGTGGCTCCGATGGTTGAGCATCTGCCTTCGGCTCAGGTCATGATCCCGGCGTCCTGGGATCGAGCCCCGCATCGGGCTCCTGGCTCAGTGGGGAGCCTGCTTCTCCTCCCTCTGCCTCTCTCCCTGCTCATGCTCTCTCCCTCTGTATCTCTGTGTCTCAAAAGAATAAATAAAATCTTTAAAAAAAAAAAAAGAAATTACTGGGCTTAGTCTAAGGTTTCTTTTTCTTTTAAAGATTTTTTTTTTATTATTTTCAAGTATTCTTTACACTCAGTTTGGGGCTTAAGCTCACAACCACAAGATCAAGAGTCACGTGCTCCACTGACTGAGACAGCCAGGCACCAGCAGTCCAAACTTTCTTGAGCTTCCTTTCTTTCCTAAGACCTGCATTATATTTTTAAAATATTAGGTTGTTCTCCTGGACTATTCTAAATTACTATGAACCTATGAAAATTTTTATATAAATAGATTATGACACAAAGAGAAAAGCATTACCAAAATATAAGAAATTCAATATATGACAGTATATTTTTTATTCTAGATAGCAGAGATATATGGAAAACCATATATCTTGGTTTATGGATTGACACTGAAGAGCTATGGGCTGATATAACTGGGACTGAGGTGTACCATTATTTGCTGAGACAGATCATGAATTCTGAAAAGGCTGAATAAAGAAGTTAATATGTACATTTTGGGTTAATGCTATTAATTCAGCTTTAAGTTTAAATAGATGAGTATGGTGTGTAAATTTTGGGGTATTCTAAAAACGTTTTATGCTATTACATTTTTTTAATTGTTTTATTTATTTATTCACTAGAGTCAAAGAGAGAGAGAGAAGCAGAGGGAGAAGCAGGCTCCCCGCTGAGCCGGGAGCCTGATGCGGGACTCGATCCCAGGACCCTGGGATCATGACCTGAGCCGAAGGCAGACGCTTAACCATCTGAACCACCCAGGCACCCCTACGCTATTACATTTTTATTATTGTTGTTTAAAGGTTAACAATTATACAAATTTGTCAACAAGATAAGGCAAATAACATTAACAGTTTCTATAAGTCCTTCAGGTTAATAAAACTGAGAATATATTTTGATATAAAATTTCCTTTGTGTATGAATTCTAAATAATAATTATGGATATGCACAATAGATATGTTTGTTATTATATAGAGGTTATTAATAATTTTACTTTTAAAATTATTTATAAAAACTAATAAAATAAAAAAGTCATTTTTATTTTCCCTTATTTAGTAGAGAATAGAATTTTTGGTGGCCATACCCAAGGTTAAATTGTTTTACAATAACAATAAACTAATTTAAAATTAAATTTAAAACTTAAAAATTACTGCCTAAGATTTAAGATATGTATTGATTCCTGATCAGAAAAATATTCCTTAGTCTCCAAAAGAGTAGGAAGTAAAAGGTGCATGAAAGTAACTTAGTTTGTGTGCACACAATTCTGACATTCCGGATAATCTTGAAAACTTTATCATAGACAGAATTGTGATTTTATGAAAGGGAAGTCAAGTGTTTACTCCAAAAATTGATTCCACTTGATATTTTTTGATATTTTTCTTGCCCACCTAGTTAAACAAAGGGTAAAGTTCTTAGAAAAGTATAATCCTTCTAATAGCTTTAGAATTCATAACCTATGGGGTATATTAGAAACAAGAAACACGATTTTCTGAGAAGAATGAAAAGATGTGAGAGCTAAAAAGACAGATGCCATTAACTAGATCACTCTGGCATCATATTTAATGATGTGTATGAGGCAAGTTAGATGGAATCATAGGTCCTTATATGGTCATCTAGGTTCCATATGCTATCCTGCAGTAATATTGATAATATCAACAATAAAACAGCAGTGACAACAGTAGCTGCCATTAACTGCATACATCTTATAGGTTAGATTTCTTTTGCTTTGAGAATTTTTTTTAAATTTTATATTGGAAACAGACAATAAACAAGTACATAGATACATGGAAAAATAGCACAGATTGTGAAATTACTATGCGTTCTGTAGAATAATGTGGTCAAGAAAGTGAGGTTGTAACTTTTATTTTTTTTCCAACTTCATTGAGATATAATTGGCATATGACATTGTGCAAGTTTGAAGTGTTATGTTAGGCATTTTACACATGTTATCTTATTTAATAGCTTTAATAATTTTACAAACATGGTAATGAAGGATTTTGAGGAACAAAGAAGTTAAATAACTTTCTGATTGTCACAAAGAGAGTAAGTGACATAGTAGAGATCTGAAGCTAGAGAATATGATTTCAAGTCTCCATCTCAAATACAGCCTTTAGAAAAAGAGCAATTTATATTTTGCGTAAAACTGATTTTGAAATGAAATAACATGGTTTCCTGAATTATCCTAACTTAGATTGTTCACAAGTACAACCAAAGAGACAATCCACGTTCCTTTAAGCCTTGTTGGATGGTTTAAAGACAGAGAATGCAAATTTGGAAGATAGTCTGTTGGCAATTATATGGAATCAAAATTTTACTGACCTGTGTTCATAATCTTACTATTGCCTTTTATATGCTCTATAACTTTAGGAACTAAATTCCCCGACCATCTTAGGCTCTTAATTTTCTCAGAGGTAAAATGGAGCAACTCAAATCTTCCTTATACAACTATTATCACTATTAATGAGGTAATAGCCACAGCAGATGGGCAATAAATAGTAGCTTCTTGTTTTTTGTTTTTTGGGTTTTTTTTTTGGTAAGAACACTTACCATGAGAGCTACACTTTTAACAAAATTCTATGTATATAACACCATATTGTTAACTATAGGCACAGGTCATACAGCAGATGTCTAGAACTTAATCATCATGCGTAACTGAAACCTTATACCTGACAAATAGCAACTCCCTTTTGCCTCCCCTTCACAGTCCCTGGCCACCACCATTCCACTGACTGATTCTGTGTATTTAGTTATTTTATATAGCTAATAAAAGTGGTATCATGCAGTAATAGTCCTTCTGTGACTGGCTTATTTCACTTAGCATAATTTCCTCAAGGTTCATTCATGTTCTCACAGGATTTTCTTTTTTAAGCCTTAATAATTCCATATAAACTGGATATTCACATTAAAAACAAATGAAATTGGACACTTATCTTACATTATTATACAAAAATCGACTCAAAAGATATTAAAGACCTGAAACAGAATAAGACTCGAAACTATAAAATTCCTAGAAGAAAACCAAAACATAGGGGAAATATTCCTGACCTTGGTTTTGGCAATGATTTCTTAGATATGACACTAAAAACACAGGTAACAAAAGCAAAAGTATACAAGTGGGACTGCATCAAGCTAAAAAGCTCCTGCAAGGCAAAGGAAGCACTTAACAAAGTGAAAAGGCAGCCTATGGACTATGAGAAAAGATTTGCAAACCATGTATCTGATAAGGGGTTAATAACCAAAATGTGTAAGGACCTCCATTAACTCAGTATCAAATAAAATACAAAAGCAAAACCACTAAAAACAAATAATCCAATCAATAAATGGGCAAAGGACTTGAGTAGACATTTTTCCAATACATATGGCGGACGGATGTATGAAAAGAGGCTCAACATCACTCATCATCAGGGAAATGTAAAGGAAAAGCTCAATAAGATACAACCTCACATCTGGTAAGAAGGTTATTATCATAAAAACAGAAGACAACAAGTGTTAGTGAGGATGTGGAGAAATTAGAACTCTTGGTGGGAAAGTAAAATGGTGCAGTCATTATGGAAAAAAGTATGGAGGTTCTGCAAAAAATTGAAAATAGAGCTACAATATGATCCAGCAATGCCCTTCTGGATATATATCCAAAAAAAGAAAAATGAAATTGGAATTGCGAAGAAATATTTGCAATTCCATGTTTATTGCAGAGTTATTTACAATAGCTAAGATAGAGAAACAAACCTAAATGGCCACCTCCGGAACAATGGGTGAAGAAAATGTGGTGTATATATAAGATGGAACACTATTTAGCTTTAAAAAGGAAGGAAATCTATTGCTGTTTTTATGATTGTTAGCTTCCTGTTGAAATTATCATTTTTAAGTCAGTAAGAGAAAGGCAAATACCATAGGATTTTACTCATGTGGAATTTAAGACACACACAAAAAACAAGCAAAAGGAAAAAAATAAGCAAGAGAGAGAGAGACAAACCAAGAAACAGACTCTTAACTATAAAGAAAATAATGGTTACCAGAGGGGAGGTGGGTGAGGGGATGAGTGAAATAGGTGATGGGGATTAAGGAGCACACTTTTCATGATGAGCATTGGGTGATATATGGAAGTGTTGAATCACTATAATGTACACCTGAAACTAATATAACACTGTGTTAACATCAGTGTTAACTGACTGGAATTAAAATAAAAACTTCTTTTAAAAAGCAAAAAAAAATTATCATTTTTTTCACTGCTTTTAAAAATCCTATTTAGAATTAAAATGTTGTGAGGTATAATTTTAGCTTAAATATACTGATCTCAGGGAAGACTTTTTTTTTCAGGGCAGACTTTTAAAAATTATATTAGGCAAAAAGTTTCTTTAAATATTTATTTTTGGAAAGCCACTTTTTTTGTCTCACAGGAATATGTCAGTAATTAATCCACTTGAGCCCAAATCGTATGCATTGCCTAGTTAAATGTTTCTCACACTATTTCACTTGTGCCTAAGTTACTTGAAAATTACGGAAAATTTATAAATTATTTCATATTATTTTGTGTTTAAAAATGAATTATAACAATAAACTACTTTTATATCACTTATAAAAGGACACAGTAATGTAATGTACTAGACCACATGCAATGAGACTATGTCTTAACTATTAGGTGTGAAAGACTCAGTGATTCACATAATACAACTGGTTGACTAACATGATCAAGTGGTTGGTGAGAGCAAATATTTCTGCTAGGAAAATAATTGAACATTCTTGGTATAGAAAGAGATTTTAAAAGTGGTGGCATGCTGAACTCTCTGAATTCAATAATGTCCTCAGAACTTCCAGAAATTCCACTTGAGAAATACACTTAATAGTAGAACGTGTGGAAAAATCGATTTAAAAATGCATGAAAATTATGTTTTCGTTGAAATGATTTTGATATCTCAAAAGTGATATCTCAAGCATATTTCTTAGTCTGTATTTTATATAAAGTTGATAAACTAGGCCTTAAAATGCTACAGCCATAAGGGAGAGAAGAGACTGAAACATATATTTGAGTTTGTAATTTGGCTTTAATGAAATCATCCAGCTGAGCGTAGAAGCAACATCTGCATCCTTGTTTTCTGCAGGAATCTGTGGCTAATTTTTGTGCAGAACAAAGAATAGAGTAATTAGAGTGTTTGATGAGTTTTTTAAAAGATATTTTCACTTCCCAAAAGAGAACATATAGTTCTCTGATCAGATGTTGGACAAACCTGAATTAATATCTGTGATTTTCACCACAACACTGAAACAACAGAAAAGGGATTGTTTTTCCACTTTATTAAAAATCAATGTAATTATCATTGCTTTCTAAAAATTTTATATAAATACTTTTTGGATAACACTTGCATCTGCTTATATTAATTCATATGGAGGATCTTGAACACTGATTTTGTTTCATTTACATATTGGAAAGTACAGATCTTAGTTAACCTATTACTAGTTGTCACAGCTGCATTAGTCTAAAGCAGGGTTTCTCAACAGTTTTGGCAGTTTTGACATTCTGGATTAGATCATTTTTTTGTAGACGGAATATTCTGTGCCTTGTGTAATGCTTAGCGATAGTCTGAACTCTCCCATTAGATGCCACTAGCAACCCACTAGATGGCAGTAGCAACTTCCCTTTCTACAGTTTTGACACCAAAAACCGTTCCTTGAGACAATGCTAAATGTCCCCTATGGTGTAAAGTCAAAACAAGTTGAAAACCACAGCTAAATGAAGACTGAATAACCGTTTACATTTAAAATTCATCATTCATCCATTTGTTGAGCTTAGACTATGTAGCAAACGTGGCCCAATGCTATTTTGAAAATTAGAGACATATAAAAAAAAAAAGAAAGAAAGAAAATTAGAGACATAATCACTGCTTTTGTTAAATGTCGGTGTCTGAAAAGCCTAATTTGATGAACCTATAAATCCTCGGGGTCAAAGATTTATCCTAACTTTTTAACCTTGCTTACCTCCTTTAGTGTGGTTATATTTTTCATTGGTAATATAGTGAGCTTTGTTTTTTTCACTCTGTGTATTCCAATTTGGGATCCCACCACATCCAAAACCATTAAGTAATTTTAAATACTTATTCGGGGGCATGTGAACATGAATACAATTCTAAGAGTAAAAGCTATACGGAGTACACTCATTGTAATGTCCCTTCCTTCCCGTTCCTATTACTCAGTTCTTCTTTCTTTTCACCCTTTTCCCATCCAGTCCCATCCAATCCCATTAAAGTAATCAATCTCTTTAGTTTCTGGGTTAACGATCTTAATTTTCTTTTGCACAAATGTGTGTGTGTGTATGTGTGTCTGAATGGTCTGAATGTGTTACCCCAAATTCATATGTTCATATGTTGAAATCTTAATACCCAATATGATAGTATTAGGAGGTAGTTTTGTTTTGCTTTTTTTTTTTTTTAAGATTTTATTTATTTAAGAGAGAAACAGAGCACAAGCAGGAGGGAGGGGTCAAGGGAGAGGGAGAAGCAGACTCCAAATGAGCCTGCCAGGCACCCCTAGGAGGTAGAGTTTTTGAGAGTAATTAGGTCATGAGGATGGAGCGCTCATGAATGGGATCGGGGCATTTCCTGAAAAGAGATACTAGGGAGCTCCAGCTCCATAGCCCCCTCCACTTATGTGAGGACACGATAAATCCACAACCTGGAAGAGCACCCTCACCCAACCATGATCAGGCACCCTGATCTTGGACTTCTGGTCTCCAGAACTGTGAGAAATGTATGTTATTTATAAGCCATCCAGTCTGTTGTATTTTGTTATAGCAGCCCTAATAGATTAAGATATAAAACTATAGATGTATTTTCCCCTTAGATACCCTTTCTTACATGAAGGATAGCATGTATCTGTACTCTTTTGCATCTTGCTTTTTGCAGATCCTGGAAATGATTTCAAATCAGTTTATAGAGATTTCCTCAGTCTTTTTACAGCCAGATAGTATTTTGTGTGTGTGTGGATATACCAAGTGTTTCCAACCATTCTTCTAGGTCTGGGCACTGTGTTTCTAATATGTGTCAATTACAAATAATGCTACAATGAGTAACCTGGTGCATATCTATGGTTGCAGGTACATTTTCCAGTAGTTTCTTAGCAGTAGGGTTACTGGGTCAAAAGGTAAATACATTGTAATTTTGTTACATATTGCCAGATTCTTCTTGGAAGGATTATACAAGTTTGCATTTCAATGAACAATATGGAAGCGTGTCTGTTTCCCTACAACTTTGCCAACAGAATGTGTACTCATACTTTTTAATTTTTGCCAGTCTGATAGATGAGAAACGTTATTTAAATATTGCTTTAATTTACATTTCTCTAATTGTGAGGGAATTTAAACATTCTTTCATATTTTAGTTCCATATATTAATATAATATTTGATATATGATAATATCATATGATTTATATGATGTATATTAATATATGATATACATAGAATTATGTGTTCATGTCTTTTTTTTGCTACTGGGTTTTGGACAATTGTTCAAAAAGATGCTTTAAAGTCTTCTATTATTATGTTTATATTTATGTCTCTTTGCACCTCTTATAGATTTTTGCTTAATAACACAGTCCTTATATATGAAGAGTCTGGCTCCTGGCCAAAATCCTATGTGTGATCTTTCAGGCCCATCCGTAGGCAATTCCAAGGGCTTTACCTGGCTGGCAAGTGACTTAAACAACAAATATTTGTTTCTCACAGCTCTGGAGGCTGGAAGTACAAGACCAGTGTGCCAGCATGTCAGGTTCTGGTGAGGATTCTTTTCCAGGTTACAAACAGCCAACTGCTCCTTCTGACCTCACATGGCAGGAAAAGAGCTCTCTGGGGTCTCTTTCATAAGGCCATGAATCCCACTCATGAGCACTTCATGCTCATGACCTAATTTCTTCCAAAAGACTCCACCTTCCAAGATCATTTCAGTGGAGGGTTAGGATTTGAGCATATTGAATTTGTGGGACACAGACATTCAGTCCGTAACAGTGCCCTTTTTTTTCTTTTATCACCCAGTTGCCAAAGGCTGCTTCTTTTTTTTCTCTCTTTTTTTTTTCTTTTCCTTTCCTTTCCTTTCTTTTCCTTTTCCTTTTCACTTCTTTTCTCCTCTTCCTCTTGCTTTTGTTTTGTTTTGCTTTTGGGGTTTTTGGTGTTTCTTTTTTTTCACTTTTTACTTTCCCAGAGTTGTGCATCTGGTTCCAGGATTGCCCATTTCAACCCTGCCTGCCCTTTAAATCACATGCATACTGGAATACCTTCCCTAAAGCCCATGCTATTTTCTGGCCTGAACTGTGGTGTTGTTGTTATTGTTGTCTTTTAGTAATTTTAGACTTAGGATAGATGTAGTCTTCTTGGTAGTAGTCTCAGACAAACACACACAGTCGTTAATTTCCCTCTTTGTCTTGACCTCAGGTTTTCTTGTTTTGCCTTTGCTTTTCACAGATTCTCAGGGTGGGTTGGGACTGGGAAGGGCACACAAGTTTGTGTGCAGCTTTAGTGTTTCTACCTTTTTATTTATCACCACTTTACTGAATTCCCATATGAGTTCTAGCAATTTTGGGGTGGAGTCTTTTGGGTTTTCAACATAGAATATCATGTCATCTGCAAAGAGTGAGAGTTTGACTGCTTTGCTGATTAGGATGCCTTTTATTTATTTTTGTTGTCTGACTGCTGGGGCTAGGACTTCTAGTACTATGTTGAATAGCATTGGTGAGAGTAGACATCCCTGCCCTGTTCCTGACTTTAGGGGAAAAGCTCTCAGTTTTCCCCCATTGCGAATGATATTTGCTGTAGGTTTTTCATAGATGGCTTTTATGATATTGAGGTATGTACCCTCTGTCCCTACACTCTGAAGAGTTTTAATCAAGAAATGATGATGTACTCTGTCAAATGCTTTTCCTGCATCTATTGAGAGGATCATATGGTTCTTGCCCTTTCTTTTATTTATGTAGTGTATCACATTGATTGATTTGTGGATGTTGAACCAACCTTTCAGTATCAGAATAAATCCCACTTGGTCATGGTGAATAATCCCTTTAATGTACTATTGGATCCTACTGGCTAGTGTTTTGGTGAGAATTTTTGCATCCATGTTCATCAGGGGTATTGGTCTGTAATTCTCCTTTTTGGTGGGGTCTTTTTCTGGCTTTTGGGATCAAAGTAATCCTGGCCTCATAGAAAGAGTTTGGAAGTTTTCCTTCCATCTCAATTTTTTTTGAAAAAGCTCCAGAAGAATATATACTAATTCTTCTTTAAACATTTGGTAGCATCCCTTGGGAAGCCATCTGGCCCTAGGCTCTTGTTCGTTGGGAGATTTTTGATTACTGCTTCAATTTCCTTGCTGGTTATGGGTCTGTTCAGGTTTTCTATTTCTTCCTGGTTCAGTTTTGGTAGTTTATACATCTCTAGGAATGCATCCATTTCTTCCAGATTGCCTAGTTATTTGGCATATAGTTGCTCATAATGTGATAAGTTGTTATAATTGTTTGTATTTCTTTGGTGTTGGTTGTGATGTCTCCTCTTTCATTCATGATTTTATTTATTTGGGTCTTTTTTCTTTTTGATAAGTCTGGCCAAGGGTTTATCAATCTTATTCTTCCAGTTTTTTTAAAGATTTTTTTTTTTTAAATTTATTTGTTGGGGGTGGGAGGAGAGAAAGAGAGAACAAGCAGAGGAAGTGGCAGGCAGAGAGAGAAGCAGGCTCCCCACTGAGCAAGGACCCCAAAGCGGGACTCAACCCTGGACCCTGGGATCATGACCTGAGCCAAAGGCAGACACTTAATCAGCTGAGCCTCCCTGGCATCCCTTATTAATTCTTTTAAAGAACCGGCCCTTAGTTTTGTTGATCTGTTCTACTGTTCTTTTGGTTTCTATTTCATTGATTTGTGCTCTGATCTTTATTAATTCTCTTCTCCTGCTGGGTTTAGGCTTTATTTGTTGTACTTTGTCCAGCTCCTTTAGGTGTAAGGTTAGGTTGTGTATTTGAGACTTTTCTTGTTTCTTGGGAAAGGCTTGTATTTGCTATGTACTTCCCTCTTAAGACTGCCTTTGCTGCATCCCAAAGGTTTTGAACAGTTGTGTTTACATTCTCATTTGTTTCCATATTTTTTTTAATTAATTTTTAATTTCCTGGTTGACCCATTCATTCTTTAGTAGGATGCTCTTTAGCCTCCATGTATTTAAGTTCTTTCCAAATTTCCTCTTGTGACTGAGTTCAACTTGCGAAGCATTGTGTTCTGAAAATATTTAGGATATGATCCCAATCTTTTGGTACCAGTTGAGACCTGATTTGTGACCCAGTATGTGATCTATTCTAGAGAATGTTCCATGGGCACTTGAGAAAAATGTGTATTCTGCTGCTGTAGGATGAAATGCTCTGAATATATCTGTGAAGGCCCTCTGATCCAGTGTGTCATTCAAAGCCATTGTTTCCTTGTTGATCTTCTGCTTAGATGATCTGTCCATTGCTGTGAGTGGGGTGTTAAAATCCCCAACCATTATTGTATTATTATCAATGTGTTTCTTTTATTTTGTTATTAATAGGCTTATATAATTGGCTGCTCCCGTGCTAGCAACATAAATATTTACAATTATTAGATCTTCTTGTTGGATAGAACCTTTAATTATGATATAGTGTCCTTCCTCATCTTTTATAACAGTCTTTGGTTTAAAATCTAATTAGTCTGATATAAGGATTGCTCCCAAGCTTTTTTTTTTTTTTTTTTTAATTTCCCTTAAAACGATAAATGGTTTTCCACCCCTTCACTTTCAATCTGGAAGGGTCTTTGGGTCTAAAATTAGTCTTTTGCAGACAGCATGTTGATGGGTCTTGCTTTTTTATCCAATCTGATACCCTGTGTCTTTTGATTAGGGCATTTAGCCCATTTACATTCAGAGTGACTATTGAAAAATATGAGTTTAATGCCATTGTATTACCTGTGAAGTCACTGCTTCTGTATATTGTCTCTGTTCTTTTTCTGGTCTATGTTACTTTTGGGTTCTCTCTTCTCTTAAAGGATCCCCTTTAATATTTCTTGTAGGGCTGGTTTAGTGATCACAAATTCTTTTAGTTTCTGTTTGTCCTGGAAGCTTTTTATCTCTTCTATTTTGAATGACATCCTTGCTGGATAAGGTATTCTTGGTTGCATATTTCTCTCATGTAGCACCCTGAATATGTCATGCCAATCCTTTCTGGCCTGCAGGTTTCTGTGGATAGATCTTCTACCGGTTTACTGTTTCTATCCTTGTAGGTTATGGACCCCTTTCAGGATTTTCTCTTTGTCTTTGAGATTTGCAAGTTTCACTATTATATGTTGACATGTTAACCTATTTATTGATTTTGCGGAGATGGGGGGGGGTGTCTCTGTGCCTCCTGGACTGAAATGCTTGCTTCCTTCCCCAGATTAGGGATGTTCTCCACTATAATTTGCTCCAATATAATTTCTGCCACCCCTCCCCCTTCTTCTGAGATATAATTATTCTAAATTGTTTTGCTTCATAGTATCACTTATCTCTCAAATTCTCCCCTCATGATCCAGTAGTTGTTTGTCTCTCTCTTTATCAGCTTCTTTATTCTCCATCATTATGTCTTCTGTATCACTAATTCTCTCTTCTGCCTCATTTATCCTAGTAGTTAGAGCCTCCATTTTTTATTGCATCTCATTAATAGCCTTTTTGATTTTGACTTCATTAGATTTTAGTTCTTTTTTTTCTCCAGAAAGAGATGCTCTAGTGTATTCCATGCTTTTTCAAGCCCAGCTAGTATCTTTATAATCATTATTCTGAACTCTAGTTCTAATATCTTACTTATATCCATACTGATTAGGTCTCTGGCAGTCAGTACTGTCTCTTGTTCTCTTTTTCGAGGTGAGTTTTTTCTGTCTTGTTATTCTGTCCAGAGAAGGACAGATGAACAAGAGAACAAAATACTAAAATGGCAACAACAACCCCAGAGAAATATATACTAAAAAATCAGAAGAGACCTGAAACTGAAAAAAAAAATTAAACTTATATTAAAAAGAGAGGGAGAGAGAGAATATAATCAGACAGGAGAACATAACAGGGCAATATACTATATCCTGAGTGTATTTTGTTCTGTTTTTCAGAAGAAACTGCAACCCAAAATTGTAAGGAAAGAAAACCTTATATATATATACAAAAATAAAATTGAATACAATGAAAGGATAGAATGTAACTGTAAAAATAAAAATTTAAAAAGACTAACAAAAAAACAAGAAAAAGGGGAAAAAAAGAGAAAATATTATCAGGTGAAGAGAACAGAGCAATATACTAGATTCTGGGTGTATTTTGGTGTGTTTGTTAGAAGAAAATGCATCCCAAAATTGTAAAGAAAGAAATATACAAAAATAAATTTAAATACAATGAAAGGAGAGAATGTAACTGTAAAGATGAAAATTTAGAAAAGATTTTTTAAAAAGAGTTGATAAAATAAATTGGTTGAAAAAGGAAAGAGAAAAAAATTAAAATTGAAAGACTAAAGAATTGTGGGGGAAAAAACCCATGAATTCTATATACTATTTTCCCCTAGCACTGGAGTTTTGCAGTTCTCAGTGATCTGTAAACTTGATCTTGGCTGGATGTTCTTGCTTATCTTCTGGGGAGGGGTCTGTTGCGCTGATTCTCAAGTGTCTGTCCTGGGCAGAATTGCACTGCCCTTGCCAGGGGGCCAGGCTAAGTAATCTGCTCTGGTTTTCTCTCTGTGGCTTTTGTTCCTTGAAGGCTTTCCATGCCACTTTAGAGGATGAGAATGAAAATGATGGCCTCCTAATCTTCAGCCCTAGAGAAGAAAGCTCAGGGCCTCACTCTTCTGTGCACCCTCAGGGAAAAGCAGTCAAGCACTCCTGTCTCCCTGGTCTCCATCTGCTCTCTGTGCTCACCCAGCCTGTGACTGAGCATTTTTCTCTCAGGCATATGACCCAGTTTTGAGTCTCCAAACCCTGCAAACTCCTGAGGTGCACACCTGCTCTGCTCTTCCCCCTGGAAGGGGGGGGGGATGTCTCCCAGCAATTCTGCCACTTGCAGGGCCTCTGCTCAGAGAGCAGTCAGCTGACCATGCCTCAGATCATGGTATATGACAACCCCAAGCTGAGAGTCCACACCTGGGCCCACTGATTGCAGCCAGCTCCCCTGGTCTGATGCCTAGGAACTCTGGGGCACTTAGGCATCCCTGGTCTTCCTGTGACTCCAGGGATCCTGAGACCACACTCTCCCACCTGGGATTCTGCCCCACTTTGCCACCTGTCTTTCAAGCCCAGAAGTCCCTCACTGGAGCAGACTTTTAAAAAAGTTCTGATTTTACTCTCAGCTGCTATATCACTTTCTGGTGTCAGCTGATAGAGGCTTCCTCCCCGCGAGGTCTATCATTCCATTTATTGCCATGGATTCATTTCTCAGCACCTCCTACCTTGCAGAAAATTGTCATTTTTCTATGTGTAGAGTTACAGCTATTCTCTTCTTATATATCTGGTTGAGTTCACAGGTGTTCAGAATGATTTGATAGCTACCTAACTAAATTCCTGGGACCAGATAAAACTAAGGTCTCCTGCTCCTCTGCCATCTTGGACTATCTCTAGGAACTCTATCTCTTTAATGTCTTTCTCTCCCAACAGAGCTGTAGAAATGATCATGAAAGGCCATATATCTTTATGGTTAACTGCACTATTTCTCAGCATCTAGCAGACTGACCAACAAAATATTCAGTGGATATAAGTTCAAAGTGTAAATATCTTCTAGGAATACACAGAACAAATCTAGACCTTCCAAAAGACAGACATAATACACCCTAGATATTATGAAGCCTTTAACTTTATATTATGAAGATTTGAGTCATTTCTTCATTATGGTTACCACTCTTGGAAATGCTAGATTCTTTAATGTTACTCAAAAAGCTGGACACAATAAAATAACCTCTATAGTCTGACCAGTCAGGTTAAATTCTTTGAGATTTAAGAGATTTAAGAGATTTGAGAGATTTGAGATTTAAGAATCTTTAAGATGGAGAAACCATTACTTTGAAAGGTTATTCTAAATATCATCATCTATTACAATACTGGGTACATAGAAATTGCTTAAAAAATAACAGTCTGTGTTATTTTTAAGCATATAGTTTTTATAAAACACCTTTATAGTATATTCCCCCAGTTAATTATCAATGGATCTTCTGCAAGAACTATTGCACAGTAGCTTGATCACACTCAGATTATTTAAATACAAACAAGAGATTTATAAATAAATGCCATATATGGGAAAATTCTGTGCTAGAAAATTGTATTTTTGTTTTTGTTTTCTTTTTGTTTTTTTGGTAACACATCTCTATATGGTACAATTTACTTAGTCTGGATAGTGCTCTTAGATGCAGTGTAAGAACTTCTGCTAAAAATTAATATATTTTCCCTTAAAAATAGAGTATGAAATGGATTAATAAGTAATTGTAGTATATTTAAACATATATGTTTAAATAGTATAGTATAAAATATACTATATGTTTAAATATACTATTCTTGGTAGTTATCTTATTCCAAACTCCTTCTAGAAAATAAAAATATAATGAATAATATGCCTTTCAAATAGCCCGGGAGTATTCCTTAATGGAGGCATGACAATTGTTTTGGTTTTCCTGTTTCAGACTCTAGCATAATAATCAACAGGCTTATCTATATCTAGAACATATGATCTGAAAACTCAACAACTGTGGAGGATGTGAGCAAACCATACATCATATTGTTGATATGTTTTCTGTATATGCAGGAAAGCAGCAAGGTCAGAAGAGATTTTTTTTAGGATCAAAATCAAACAACCTAATTCTATACCCTTTGTCTAGCAGTGAAAAATAAGAACTATAAAAAGCTTACCAAAGCTTGCAGTGAAGTAATATATGTCCATACTACTTCTGAAGGAGTAAAGCAGATATTCCATGGCTATTTCATTTCCACGGTCATCAATATGTGAAGCATGTGTGGTTTCTGGTACTCCTGTTGGGAGTAAAAGTAGTTAGAAGGCTTCCAAAGGATGGAGGCTGTAAGAGCGATCCAGGAAGGCCACAATGTGTGGGGACTGCTTTCAGAGTCATAAAATTCTGGGTTTATTCTGACCTCTGCTAACTAACGAGCTGAGTGACGTTGGAAAGATATTTATCTCTCTGACTCATGAGGAGCAGACAAAATAATGGTTTCCCAAAGATGTCCATCTCCTAATCCCTAGAATATTCTCTGGAAGAGTGTCTTTGAAGATGTAATAAGATTAAGAATTTTGAGAAAGGGGGTGCCTGGGTGGCTCAGTTGGTTAAGCGACTGCCTTCGGCTCAGGTCATGATCCTGGAGTCTCGGGATCGAGTCCCACATCGGGCTCCCTGCTCGGCGGGGAGTCTGCTTCTCCCTCTGATCCTCCCCCTCTCATGCTCTCTGTCTCCCATTCTCTCTCTCAGATAAATAAATAAAAAATCTTAAAAAAAAAAAAAGAATTTTGAGAAAGGAACATTATCCCAGATTATCTGGATGGGCCAATGTAATCAAAAAGCCATTGTAGAAGGAGGTAAGAAGATCAAGGGGAGAAGAAAGAGCTGGGGCAACTGAAAGCAGAGTTTGAAATAATTCACTTTGAAGGTGGAGGAAGGGGGCAGGAAATGTAACTGGCCTTTAGAAGCTGGAAAAGACAAGGGAACAGATTCTCTCATGAAGCCTCTAGAAGGAATACAGCCCTACCAACACCTTTGTTTGTTTGTTTTTAAGACTTCTAACTTCCAGAAATGTAAGAAAATAATTTTGCATTTTTTCCCAAGGTTCTAAGTATGTGGTAATTTGTTACAGAAGTAATAGGGAACTAATACACCATACTTAAATATCACTTACTTCATGTAATATTTAATGCATTGCAAGTGCTCAGTGAATGTGGTGTATGATAATGGAGATTACTTTTTTAAAGGATGATACACAAATATGAGATCCAATGGAATGCAGCCCACTGGCATTAGCTAGAAGTACGGAGGGACCATTGGAAAGAGAAAAATGTTTTCAACTGGGAATTCTTCAGAAGATTAGAGCAACAGGAAGTGTAAAAAAGATATAAAACACAATCTGTAGAGTATTTAAGTAAGTACTGAGTAATAATCATCATGGCTAATGGGTTGCAAAACCCATTAACATAGCAAAGTTTATACTGCATAATTTAAAGAGGAAGTGAATGACTTTTTTTTTCCTGAAAAGTACCAAGCAGAATTAATGATAACAATTTATATGTGATTTTATAGATTTTTTTTTATAGATTTTGAAGTTACTTTTCACACAGGTTCTAAAATTATGATGCTATCTTGACAAAAATAGATCTGCTGCATTGCCTTAAAATAACATTATGTGATAAAATTAGAGACAAATTGCACATACAAAATCCATTTTATCTTGAAAGAAAATGGAAATGTGCAAGTGCATAAACTGACAGCTTATTGCTGTGTAAGTATGGAAATAGATTAAGTTAAAATAGATTTCTCTTTCTCATCATATTAGATTTTCCATGTTTCCATAACATTAAATAACTAGGTCCAATGTTAATGTAAAATATCAGAATCAGTAGGCATCTTTCCATAACTAAGTTTTACAACTGAATTTCTTTTTGTGTCTACTGAGATTTGGTCCTAAATCTACAATTTCTTATAGGTTATTTCTTAATGTTTGTCTTACTATTTGATCAGACTTATTATGCCAAATATTGAATTATTTATTCTCACATACCAATTTTCCTGTCAAAGTTTCCATTAATTGCTTAGTTATCCAAACTAATAAGAAAAAAAAATCAAGTAAAAATATCCTTTTCATAGTTTTATCTTTCTTTTAGTCTCACCATATCTTGCATGTCACATTCTATTGATTCCTTTTTTTTTTTTTTTTGCAATAACTCTACCTCTTCCTCTCCAGGCCACCTGCTAACATCCCAGTTTTAACCCCTGTCATCTCAAAATTAGTATGCTAGGAAAGTCATATAATCTGTTGTAAATTCCTTTAGCTGCCAAATTCCAAAGTGATTTTCTTCCAAGCTATCATGTACACTTCTGCCTTAATTATTGCTTGCATCATGTATCCCATGACTAAAAAATTCTCTGAAATGCTCTGTAGCTCAAAAAAAATTAATTTACCACTGACTGTAATGTCTGATGTATTACCATCCCATTGCACTTGAATGCAGGCTCATTTCAGGGATCAACACTGAACATTTGCCTCTAGCACCTTTTCACCTGAGCCTCGATTATTTTTTTTTCTATTATTCTTCATTGGCATCATGAAGACCATTTCTGGGTAACTGTAGTGTAAGTGCTGATAATGAAGAGCTTACCTGATAAGATTGTATTATAAGAGATCTTCTGGGGGTATATGTTAATACTGGTTTATTTGTAAGTAACTTCAAATTTACAGGACAGACCAGCAAGAATCTTGCAAAGAACTCCTGGATCCCTTTAACAGATTAATCAGTTGTTGATATTTTGCCACGTCTGCTTTATCATTCTCCTATTACTATGATTAATCCATTTAAGATTATATTACAGCAATATGCTCTTTTGCTCCTAAATATCTCAATGTGTTTTTCCTCAAATTAAGGACATTCACTTACATAATCATTGTTCAGTTATTCAAATTATGTCTATTAGCCTAATAATATTTTATAGCACTTTTTTTGATGCAGCTTCCAATCCCATGTCAGGAGTTGCATTTAGTTTTTATCTATCTTTAGTCTCCTTTAACTGGAATGATTCATCAAATTTTATGTGTTTCATGACACATAAAATTTGTGTGACATTTGTTTAGGATAGAACCAGGTATTTTGTAAAATGTCTCTGTGGCAGACTGAATAATGGTCTCTTAAGGATGTCCACTTGCTAAATTCCTGAAACTTGTGATTATGATATCTTTCATGGCAAAAGGGACTTGACAGATATGATTAATTTGACCATCCCAAGATGGAAGGATTATCTTGTATAATCCAGGTGAACAGTACAGTAACCATAAGGGTACTTACAAAAAGGTTAAAATCAGAGAAGGATATTTGTCAATGGGATAGAAATGAATGAGAAAAAGAGAGAGGGAAGAGAAAAGGGAGACGAGAGGAGGAGAGGAGGACGGAGGGAGGGAGGGAGGGAGAGAGAGAGATTTGAAGATGCTACATCACTGGCTTTGACGACAGAAGAATGGGCCCTAAGTCAAGAAATACAGGCAGCCTCTAGAAGCCGGAAAAGACAAGAAAACAGATTTTCCTCTATAGGCTTCTGAAGGAGCACAACTCTGCTGTACCTTGATTTTAGCTCCATAAACCCATTTCAGACTTTTGATCTCTAAAACCACAAGAAAATGAACTCATGTTGCTTTGAACTACTATGTATGTAGTCATTGTTTATAGCAACAACAAGAAGCGATTGCAGTTTGTATTTGTCTGGTGTCTTCTCGTGACTAGATTCAGGTTGTGCCTTTTGGAGAGGAATACCACAGAAGTGATGTTGTGTCATGAGTACACTACATCAGGTGAGACATGGTAAGTAAGTTTGTTCCAATGATGATGGTGTGAACTTTGACCATTTGGATAACTCGTGCCCTATAAAGTTATTATTTTTCTCATCATAATTAAAGTTACTATTTTTCTCATTATAATTAATAACCGATTTATGGAAAGATACTTTACGACTACCTACGTATGCTATTCCTGATCAAAATTTTACTCTTTAGTTTTGCCTGAAATACTTAATATTATGATGATTGCCTAATGGTAATGTTTTCATTCTATCATTCTTCACATATTCTTTAGCTGGCATTCTATTTCGCAGGAAAAACAGAGGAATTACCCAGAATAAATGAAATTACTTATTTATTGGAAATGGGTAGGTTATGATGGGAGGGACAGAAGAGGTGCCAATATATAAATATATCCATTGGTCCATTGCATAAAGTAAGTATATCCATTGCATGAAGGTATCAGTCCACACTGCAAGTAAATATACTAATTAGTTAAAATAAATTTTAATTCAGATGTCCTCTGTTTTATACAAATACACTTTGCATTTTGTTTTTTGTTTTTTTTTGCTAAAAATACATCCTGAAAATTGTTCCATATCAGTTTGTAGAATTCTCTTTCAATCTTTTACACAATTGCATAGTATTTTCTGTGCATCTGACCATTACTGAATCAAACTATTGTTTTTTTAAGTTATTTCAATTTTTTTATTAATAACTACTGCTATAAGGAATGATAAGACTGTGTGTGTGTGTCTGTGTGTATATATATATATATGTATATATATATTGTATATATATATATGTATATATATGTATATATATATATATACATATATAAGATTATATATATATATGATGGTTTAATTGTAGGGTAAATTCCTAGAAGTGATGTTTTCAAATTGTTCTTCACAAGTGTTCCATTTTACATTCCCCCTGCCCTGCAAAGTAAAAAAAATGTGCTGCTTCTCTTAGCCTTATTAGCAGAATTTGCTGTCAAACTTGAAATTTTTGCCAACTTAATATGTAGGCATAGTATCTTGTTTTGTTCTGCATTTCTCTTATAATGTGTGAAGTTGGACATCTTTACACATGTTCAAGATCCCATTATTATGTTTTATTTACAACACTGTCTCATCATTTCTTTTGCCCATTTTTCAATCAGATTCCTGTGTTTTTCCACTACAATTTTAAGAGTTCTTTATATACTAAGGGTATTAGTTCTTTAAAAAGCGATACTAGCTCTTGGGGCACCTGGGTGGCTCAGTCGTTAAGCATCTGCCTTCAGCTCAGGTCATGATCCCAGGGTCCTGGGATCGAGCCCCACATCAGGCTCCCTGCTCAGCTCAGCTGAATTTTTGTTATTTAACTCCATGTAGAGAAGAGCACATTGCCCCAAGCTGATACCCAGCTATCATAATTAATCCCCATGGTCGTAACTTTTCCTTCCATACCACACTCTTCTCTGCAGAACTCTCTCCCTCTGCTTTCTGTGAAAATCAGTTCTCCATTAACAATACAACAATACAAATAAAATAATCCTTTCTCTTCCTTCTTTGTTTAAGACTAAATTTTTAAACTGCACCCAAAAAAAAATCTAATAGGACAATCTTAATCATAATAAGAAGGAAACACATACTTTCCTGAAAAACACACTTATTCCTGAAAGAATAAGCAAAGTGAAAAATATCAAGTATATATATAAATATTCTAAAGAAGGAAATTTACATAAAGATGAATAAATGTTTACCTCTTAGAGAAACACTCTGATAAGCAGGAGAACTGTTTTCAAAATACTCTTTTTATAATCTTAAGATTTAAGATGTCAATGAATTTATTAAAATGTTGAGAGAAAATGTTAATTTTTTTGAAAATTATCATAAATTTTTTAAAAAACCACCTAGCAGGAAGTAGTAAATAGCAGAGAAGAGTAAAATTGAATCAGTGAAGTAAAAACCCAGCTTGAGGAGCGCCTGGGTGGCTCAGTCGTTAGGCGTCTGCCTTCAGCTCGGGTCATGACCCCAGGGTCCTGGGATTGAGCCCCGTGTTGGGCTCCCTGCTCAGCGGAAGCCTGCTTCTCCCTCTCCCACTCCCCCTGCTTGTGTTCCTTCTCTCACTGTCTTTCTCTCTGTCAAATAAATAAATAAAATCTTAAAAAAAAAAACAGCTTGAAGAATCCTGTAAAAACTAAAAGAAAAAGGCCAGTAAGATTTTGTCACAAACAAATGAGAGCAAGGAATGTGGAGGTAATTCATCACTGGTCTTATATATTCATAAAACAAATGCAGGGACCTAGAGAAGAAATTCAACAATCCAATGAAAAGTAAAGACAGATCTAGGTTCTTAGGTCAACAGGGTCTATGAGGTATTAAGAAAAGCCTTAGTGCTACTTTAAGTCAAAATTGTCTTCCTGCTTTGAAGAAAATCAAAACAAATATGAGGTCCAGGATAATACTGAGATACTGATTTATATTCCATTTTTGTGCATTTTTTTTTCTCTTTTTTATCACAATGGTTTCTTTCTTTGCCTCAGGCTAGACTAAAGCAGAAATTGCCTGGGGGAGAAAAAGAAAAATAAACAAAACACAACAAACAAGAAAAACATAAATAAACCTCGCTAAAAACATAATTGAGAAAAACATAATTGATAGTGTTCAGGGATTCTATAGGAGGAAATAAGAGAGGCAAGTGCTTGCGAGGGGTGGATGAAAAAGTAGAGCTGTTAGCGAGAGTAGTGGGACATATGAGATATATGTAGCTATTAATACAGCTGATGGGGGTTAATTTCTAAAATATGTAAGGAACTCCTACAACTCAATAGTAAAAAAATCAAATAACTTGATTAAAAAATGGGCAAAGAGAGGTGCCTGGGTGGCTCAGTCAGTTAAGCATCTGCCTTTAGCTCAGGTCATGATCCCGGGGTCCTGGGATCAAGCCCCTTGATGGATTCCCCGCTCAGCAGTGAGTCTGCTTCTCCCTCACTCTCTGCCTCTCTCCCCGGCTTGTGCTCTCTCTCTCTAAAATAAATAAATAAAATCTTTTTTAAAAATTGGCAAAGAACTTGAAAAGATACCCAAATGGACAACAGGTATGTGAAAAGATGCTCAACATTATTAATCATCAGGGAAATGCAAATCAAAACCCCAACGTGTAAAATCTCACACCTGTCAGGATAGTTATTATCAAAAAACAAACAAACAAACAAAAAACAAAGGATAACACATGTTGTCAGGGATATAGAGAAATTAGAACTATCATATATGTTGGTGGGAATATAAAATAGTGCAGCCATTGTGGAAAACAGGATGGAGGCTTCTCCAAAAACTAAAAATAGAATGACCATATAATCCAGCAATTCTACTTCTGGGTATTTATGTGAAAAGAATCGATCTCAGAATCTGGAAGAAATATTTGTACTTCCATGTTCATTGCAGGATTATTCACAATAGCCAAGATATGGAAGCAGTCTAAGTTTCCACTGACTGATGAAAGGATAAGTGTGGTATTTATGTACAATTGAATATTATTCAGCCATAAAAAGGAGGAATTCCTGTAAAAACATGGATAAAGCTGGAAGACATTATGATAAGTGAAATAAGTCAGTCACAAAAGGACAAATACTAAATGATTCACTATATGAGGTATCTAAAAACTCTCAAACTCATAGAAACAAAGAGTAGAGTGATGGCTGTGAAGGCCTGGGGGTAAAGAGAAATAAGGAGTTGCCTAGCAGGTGTGAAGTTTCAGTTTTACAAGATGAAGAAACTCTAGAGATCTGTTAGGCTACAAGCTTATAGGTAACAATTCAGTACTGTATACTTAAAAATATATTAAAAGGGAAGATCTCATGTTAAGTATTCTTACCACACAATAACAAAAACAACAAAAAACAAACAAAAAGTCCAAAGAGGAAGGAGGATACTTCTGGAGGTGAGAGATATGTTGCGGTGATAGTTTCATATGTCCAAACTCATCAAATTGTGTGCATTAAAATGTTCAGTTTTTGTGTGTTTATGAATTACATGTTAACAAAGCTGTTTAAAATTAAATTAAGTTAAATTAATATAAGTGGCAAATTAGAAGTCTGCATTAACATGAACAGCAGGGATGGAATTCAAATGAGAAGCCCATTTATTAACTCTCTAATTTAGAAACAGAGAATAAGTACAAGCATGGGGATATTTACATACATATTTGAAATTTTAAAACCAAAACCAAACTAACCTATCTTCTTTTAAACCAAAAGCTCACTATAAATTATTATAAACTGTAAAGACACTTAATCAAGGTCAATGCTTTCTTCTTGATTTCAGTCTTATCTGTTAATAACAGACACGGTTTTTTTTCTTACTTTTTGATTCAGATACAAATACATCCCCTTAATGCATTTCTTTTCATGTTTCTTTCTAGATCCACAAAGTTTAACTTTACAACTCTTCCTTGTTTTTTAAAGTCTCTCTCATTGTGATGAGTGAAACATTTCTCAATACCCTGTCATTCTAATTCTTATACCCTTTTCCTAACACTAACACATGTTTAGCCTGTCTGACTAGATCAAGGCCCTTAACAACCATCCACCTGACCAAGGGCTCTTCCACCAGCATTTTATAAAAGGTTCTCTGCTCCAAATGTAGACCTTGTAACATTGCCTCCGGGGATTTTTCCAGCCCTCATTTTCCTTAGAACTTATTTTCAGTTGCTAGTTTCTAAACTTGTTTTTACTCCTTTGGGCTTAATTATTTTTGGTATGCTCCTTTATTTTCTAGCCAGCTTCTGTCTCTACAGTACAGCACACAGCCCAGATCCATCCTCCTCCACACCCCTACTCATCCTCACTCAGAGAAGATACTAGATAAATTACACACTTAGCAGAAAGAACATTCAAAGTACTGATCCAGGCATCTAGCTAAAAATGTAGACATAAAACTTTCCAGACAGAAGGATATCTTTTAATGTAAATAGTTTCTGGAGGAAGACTTGATGATAAGTTAGTCTTTCAATGTTTAATCATTTTGTAAATAAACTCTACTATATCTGGATTCAGACGGTATTGTCTCCACAGACACAGACATGAAGCAGCAATAAGACTCTATATTACAATGATATTTTAGAAGTTTAAAGTATATATAATTTAACATTGTCAAATAATGCCATCAGAGCTTAATCTTAATAATTGAACATATATTGAGTTTTTAGTATCAAGTACGTACTATGCCAGTTTAAAAAAAATGTATGATTTTCACCACAATCCTAGAAAGTACATGTTATTATCTTACATATGATACTTAGAACAGTTGAGGAAGTTTTCTCAGATGGTTATTTATATGTTTTTAGAAGCACTTTAGAAGTCAGATGAAGGATTTCAAACTTGGTCTCTATGACTCTAAAGACATGTTAACTGAATTACATGTTAATTTTTAACTTTAACTACTTACTATGTTTACCATTCTCACTTGAAGAAAGAATCCAACCTTGGATCTATAAAAAAATTTTTTGTTGAATAGGTAAATATTTATTACATGAAGTGACAAGAAGCTTTCTAATTAGGGTTGCTTTACATTTTAAAAAGTTTATGATACTGGATAAGTATCATATTACTTTAATTCTAAGAATATATTGATTTTCTAATGTATTGTGATGTTAACATGTTTTCCAGGAAAAGGAAGTCTGTAACATTAAATATACTCTTCATTGTTTAGCTACAACTCTGTTTCAAAAATGTTAAATCAGCAGCAACATAATACTGTACATAATAAAATAAAACTAATAGAGTAATGATCAATGTTTCTAAAGTCTGGACCCAGACAACGACTCTCCCCTTGACCACACTTTAATCAGGCTCTAAAGTCTAGAGTAGACGCGAAGACTCTCCCCTTGACCACATTTCAATCAGGCTCCTTTGAACTCTCTTCTCAACTAGCCCTCGACCTTGACCCCTGACCTTGCTGAGCCTGCATAGCTCAGTTGCAGCAAGAATTCTGCTAAGTCAGTTTGGGGACAATCCTCCACCCTATTGTCTGCAGCCTTGCTATCTTATCACCTGGCGTTCCTTGAGCAAGGATCCCCTACTCTTAATGTCTCCTCTTAGTCATTTTCTACCCACCAACCCTTTCTTCCTGTTCTTTGGCTAAAAATCCCTACTTTTCCTTGTATTTAGAATTGAGCCTAGTTCTATACTGAGGTCTTTTACCCCTATTGCAGTAGTTCCTGAACAAAATTTGTTTTGCAGCTCTAACTACTGTCTGACTCTGGTCCTCTTTAACAACATTTTCTTTAATTTAAATGCTAAATATCCTATAGTACCATGTGAAATATTTTTGGCACATAAATTTGAGCCAATAGCAGATTCCATCTTAAGTTGTTAAATAAAAGGATAAATGGCCTTCTTCTGTCCATGGTAAAGAAATTTGTATTAAATTACTTTCCAACACAAACATGTATAAAACTAGGACAAAATATAAAAGACAATGGTTTCCAGGCAGTGAAGAATAAACAGGGCAAGCTATGATCCCTGATAGAGATGTCTGAGAGAGAATCACTGGATACATGAACTCTCTACTTGAGGACAATTTCCTGACAACACCACAGAAGCCTGGAGTTAGAGGAGACCAACATTGTCCTGCTAAACTGAAGAAACTGAAATTAGAATAAAGGAAAGGTCAGGTGTCTGGGATGTCTAGGGAGAACAGGGAGCTGCACAGAGTTGGGGCCCCAGTGTCTGTTTGGAATTACTCATGACTCTGTGGTTGGGGCCTTAGTTGTACATGCACAGGATGGCACCACTCCAGGATTCCCTGCTGCTAGGCATTGAGAGTGGAATAGAGATACCAGGTATAGATCAGTGTGGAGGGAAAATAAATGCTGGGGAATGTTGTAATTCTGGCCCAGCCAGAATAGAGATACTTTATTAAGGTCTAGGAATAATTATGGCTTCTAACTGAGACCCCAGAAAGTAAATGTCTTAGGAATAAGCACCTGGCCCCAAAATATCACATTCTGCCCTAACAAAATGTAAAAGCGAGCTTTGATAAGATTTCTGGACAGGAGGGCGCCTGGGTGGCTCAGATGGTTAAGATTTCTGGACAGGAGAGAATGTGAAGGTTGAGTGCTTTCAATCTTTGATTTTTCACAGATCAGCACTAACAAAGCATAAAACCAATCCTTAACAAGCTTTTATGGTGATAATCCAGTAACTGAACTTCTTGACAAAATACAAATTAAAAGTTCTCAGTTTCCAAAGAATCTATGACATATTATTTGCAATGTCTAGAATCCTATCAAAAACTATTAGAAACACACACACATACAGAGAGAGAGAGAGAAAGAAAGAAAACTGTGATCCATAAAAAGTTTTTAAAAATTCAATCAATAAAAAATTGTGAAAACAAGACAATGCAGATGTTAAATGTAAAAGACAAAGGTTTTATGACAGCAATTATAAATAGGTACAAAATTAAAGGAAATATGTTTATTGAATTAAAGGACAACATCCCTACTGAGTTGACAGCAAATTTCAACAAAGGGGTGAAAATATAAATGTAAAATAAAAATTCTAGTACTGGAAAACAAAATAACTGAAATAAAAATTTCACTAGAGAAACACAAAATAAAATTGGAAATGATAGAAGAAAGGATCATTGAACCCAAATATAAATAAATATAAATTATCTAATCTGACAAACACAAAGAAAAAAAAAAAGATTGAAGACAAGCAGAGTCTTACAACGAAAAGAGTATGATGCGGGAATAAAAACACATTTGAGAAAATAATGGCCCAAAAGTCACATATGTAATGAAAGACACCTACTTACTGATCCAATAAGTTCAGTAAACCACACACAAAAAAGATAAGTGTAAAGAAAAACCACACCTAGCAATATCAGAGTCAAATTTTTGAAGTAAAAGATACAAGGAAAATCTTGAAAACAACCAAAGAAAAAAGACATATTGCATATAAAGGTGTATTGATAAAAATGATTGCTGATTTATTTTCAGGACTAATAAAGACTAGAAGGCAGTAAAACTATATATAATAAAAAAATCAAACAACAATAAGATTTAGGGGGTGCCTGGGTGGCTCAGTGGGTTAAGTGTCTGCCTTCGGCTCAAGTCGTGATCCCAGGGTCCTGGGATCGAGCCCCGCACTGGGCTCCTTGCTCAGCAAGGAACAGCTGCTTCTCCCTCTGCCACTCCCCCTGCTTGTGTTCCCTCTCTCACTGTGTCTCTCTCTGTCAAATAAATAAATAAAATCTAAAAAAAAAAAAAATCTAAGTAGTCAGCCAAAAAAAAAAACTCTTCAAAAATATGGCAAAATAAATATATTTTCAGATGAATAACTGAAAGAATTTGATGCTAGAATACCTGCCGTACAAGAACTACCAAAGGATAGCCTTGTTGAAGGGAAATGATGCCAGAAGGAAAGCTGCATCTATAATAAGTAATAAAGAGCACCAGGGAAGGTAAGCAAGTGGATAAATACAAAAGATTACACTTTCTTTCTTCTCTTACTTTACTTAAAGAACAACTGACTGATTAAAGTAAATAATAACACTGTGAGATGTGAGTTTGCTGTATGCAGAAATAAGAGATATTACAACAGTTAATGGAATTATAGATCTTGTAATTATAATGGAATGGTGATGGAATGGTAATGGAATTTGTGGTTAAATTGAATTATATTGTTGGAAGGTTAACACATTTGTAAAGCAGAAAATGAAAAGTGGGCAGAGAGAAATGCAAAGTGGGAATTCACAAGGACCAAGAGTGAAATAGACTGTATAAAGTGTCAGGTGTGAAGTATGAAGCAAAAAGAGATCAAAGGAGCAATATTGACTGTTAATGTATTTTGGTCAGATAAGGATACATAGTTAGCCTTAGAGTAACCACTAAAATAAATGATAGAAAAACAAGTGATATCTAATAAACCAATCAATGAAATAAAAGGAAGTGATAAAAATATTCAATTAACCCAACAGAGACAGCGAAGAAGCAATAAAGGATGAAAAATCAGAAGGGACAAATGTAAAACAAATAGCAGGATGGTAAACTCAAACCCATTCAAAGGCAGAGATTTATAGACTCTATTAAAAAAAAAAGTAAGAAACACTATATGTTATTTATGTGATATACATTTAACATATATTATAAAAAGAGATATATCCTGCAAACAGTAAACAAAAAAAGCTAGCATGGCTATATCAATATCAGAAAAAATGGACATAAAGACAAAGAGTCCTACAGGAGAAGGAGGGACTCTACATAACAATAAAAAGAACAATTTTCCAAGAGGACCTGACAACCCTAGATATGTATGCACCTATAACATGAGACTAATAAAAATCAAACTAAGGGAAGAAATAGACAAATCTGTAATTATTAAGGATTTTAACACTCTTCCTCCAGTAACTGATAGAACAAGTAGGTGAAAAAAAAAAAAAAAAAGCTAAAGTAATTAAGGATTTAGACAATACAATCTAGCAACCTGACCTAGGTGACATGTAGGATGGACCATTACAACAAATAACGCTAAAATATTATTTTCCAGGACTTGTTCGCCAAGAGAAACAATATACCTCGACATAAAATAACCCTCAATAAATTTTAAAAGATTGAAATCTGACAGGGAATTTTCTCTGATAATGAAGTAATTATATTAGAAATCAATATCAACAAAATATCTAAGTATTGACATCTTTTAAAAAAGCACTTCTATATAACTCATGACTTAAATAAGAATTCCACAATATGTATAATAAATACATTTCAAACCAAATAATAATGAAAACAAGCATATTAAACTTTGTGTAATAAATGAAAGAACTCAGGAAACCTATATAGCATTAAATAATTATTAAAAAAATGAAGGCTTCAAAACAGTGGCCTAAGTCTCTTCCTTAAAAACTTAAAAAAAAAATAGAAAAATAAGTCTATGATATGTAGAAAAAGAGAAATAATAAAAATCAAAGCAGAAATCAATGAATTAGATAAAAAGCCCATGGTGAATATTAACAACGCTCTAAGTTTGTTCTTTATTCTGTAATTTCTTTGAAGATTTATTTATTTATTTATTTTAGAGAGAGAGAGAGAAAGCGCACACAGGGGAAGGAGTAGAAAGAGAGAAGCAGGCTCTCCGCTGAGCATGGAACCCCACACGGGACTCCATCTCAGGACCCAGAGATCATGACCTGAGCCAAAATCAAGAGTCAGATGCTTAATCAACTAAGACACCTAGGTTCCCCATAAGTTGGTTCTTTCAAAGACTGATATAATTAATAACTCTCACATAATCAAGAAAATAAGAGAAAGTATCTCACAGTATGGCAGTTATAAAATTACTGAACTTCCTGTATGGTGGCTGTCTTCTAAGTGTTAAGTAGAAGAAAATGTCTGACCAGTAAAGGCTACATCCAGATCAGCCAGCATAGCATCACTGCCACCATATTTTATTAAACAAAGCAGTCCCAAAGTCCGCTTAAATTCAAAAGATATGACAAATAGACTCCAATTGGCAAGGTCATACTGTAGAAAGCATGTTGGGTGGGAAATATTTTGCAGCCATTCTTAGGAAATGTAAAACATTTTGAAAAACCACATACCAAAAAAAAGGCATCTGGCAAAAATCAATACCCATTCATGAAAAAAATTCTCAGCTCCCCTGTTACCATTCACAATAAAAAACTTAAGCACATTGTCCAAAAAAAAAAAAATTCTCAGCTCAATAGGACTAGAAAAAGAAAGACCCAATTAGATGATAATTAAATATCATTTTATGTGATTATTACACAACAAAGTAAGAACTTTTAGAAGTGTCTTCTAAATGAACAATCATTTTCGATGCTTATGGTGCCGTACAAAGATTATTAAACAACTTCTTGACTATTCATTTGTAAAATCAGTAATATTTTTATAATTATTTGATTGCAATGAACTAAATGCCATTCAAAGTATGTGAACATAAAATATTTCACCAATGCAAATCTTACTTTATAAAAAGCAAAGATCTATTTAAAAATTATACTATAGGGGTACCTAGATAGCTCAGTCAGTTAAGTATCCTACTCTTGATTTTCGCTCAGATCATGATCTCAGGGTCCTAGGATTGAACCTTGAGTTCCGGCTCTGTGCACAGCAGGAAGTCTGCTTGTCCTTCTGCCCCTCTTTCTGTTCCTACTCTTTCTCTCTCTCTCAAATAAATAAAATTTTTAAAATAAATAAATAAAATAAAAATTATATAATAGCTTCCTTTACGTACAAGCCTGTAAATCAGATTATCATATTTTATTTGTTTGTTGTTTCATTTCTACAGTACTCAAATATTGTTATATATACTAAATGAATTCATGAATATATTCAACACCAATTAATATGTCTGCATATTGGGGCACCTGGGTGGCTCAGTTGGTTAAGCGACTGCCTTCGGCTCAGGTCATGATCCTGGAGTCCCGGGATCGAGTCCCGCATCGGGCTCCCTGCTCAGCAGGGAGTCTGCTTCTCCCTCTGACCCTCCCCCCTCTCATGCTCTCTCTCTCTATCTCATTCTCTCGCTCAAATAAATAAATAAAATATTTTAAAAAAAGATGTCTGCATATTCAGGTAACACATTTTATAATATTTTACATTCTGATGAAATCAAGCTGTCTCAAAATGAATTCTTTTGGGGCGCCTGGGTGGCTCAGTCTTTAAGCATCTGCCTTCGGCTCAGGTCATGGTCCCAGGGTTCTGGGATCGAGCCCCGCATTGGGCTCCTTGCTCAGCAAGAAGCCTGCTTCTCCCTTTCCCACTCCCCCTGCTTGTGTTCCTTCTCTCGCTGTGTCTCTCTCTGTCAAATAAATAAAATCTTAAAAAAAAAAAATGAATTCTTTTGTAATTTGATTACATTTTTCCAGCCTCAGGGATTTAATTATGATCAATCTTGAAATGTATGGTCTTCTTTAGAGATCAATACTAATATTCCTATTTGTAAGATTCTAATCACTGAATACATAATTATTGTTATATTGCAGTGTTTTTGTTGACGTTATCATTAGTTGTTGAGAAGGAAATTCTTACCAAGATGCTCTGTAATCTTAATGGTCAAGTCTTAATGATCTGAGGTAATGAGAAGAATCCGTCAGTCCATGATGAATTCAAAGGTCTCATTTTAATCCATTTCATACTCTCATGATTTTAAAAAGGATCATATAGTACAAGCGTTTGTTGATTTAAATCTCCCACACGGTCTATTCCTCACAAGCCTTCTGGTGTTAATAAGCAGTAAAAGGACTATAAAGTGGGCAATGAAAAGATGAGATAAATAAAGAAAATGGATTATCCCAAATTATATAATTGAGAGTTGACAGATATTCCCAAAGCCATAACAACAATATCTTCCTTTTCAGAAAAAGAAACACTGCCTGCTTCCGCAAGCAATTTGAGATGCATTTTATTTGATTAGAAATACAGAGGGGATTTTATAAAATCGTATGTTTAAGTTCAAAGGGGTTTTTCAGATGATCTGCGCCCACTGCCTCAGCACAGAGATGAAAACATTGAGACCGCAGGTGACTTGGTGGCCCTATTATAATCCAGGCTATTCGGGGTCACTTAGTGGATGGCTCCTCCCCTGGGTTTAGGAACCCTTCTCTTACACATCTTTGTCATGCTTCTTCCCTCACACCTTGTGTTTTTTCTTTGCTCTTTGAGGCCTTCTCTTCATTCTCTCCACCAAATATATTAATGTCACACGTCGTATTAAATTTTATAGTTTTATAATCCTGTTTTTTATATAGTACTTGTCTTAATATTACATGTTGTAAATATTACAGCTAAGAGTGGAAAAGAAAAGCCATGAAATATATAAAATATTGAGCCCATGCATAGTTTTGTTATTGACGTTAAATACACCCAATCGACACAAACAGACTTACGTGTACTTACAGAAAGAAATTTATATGTGAAGCCCAAGTGGACCTTCAGTTATGACTGATTAGACAATTTATGAATAATTTATGACTTGTTCATTTATACACACTAGGAAATGATTGCTTTACTTAAATATTGTCACTTATGTACTATTCTTTCTAGCTAAAGTGAAAACAATATAATCCTAAAATAAAGAAACAATGGAAATTGGAATATGGCTAGATATGTGAAGTATCTTAGGCTCATAACTTGAAAAGTAGACTTAGAAATAATCTACTACAATGTTCAAGGTAGGGATTTCTGTTTCAGCATTTATTGAGCTTCTGAGTGAACACTCCTGAACAATTCTCTCTTAGTAGGTGACTTCTACGATGTTTAAATCAAAATCTGACTCTATCTCTCAATTATATAATCTTCATTAATTCTAGATTTTCTGTTGGATGGGGACGTACAATTTAATGATAATAATCCTCTTCTTCCGTTTGCTCTACCATGCTTGTTTTTCCACACATAAACATTTTCCATTTCTCTAACTTTTCAACTCTTTTCCGATAACCTAATATCCCAAAGCATCATCATTCTGTTTATGTTTTTGCATGCACTTCATTTTTATTTTTTTGAGGTTTTAAAAATTTATTTTTAAAGTTAACATGTGCATAAAATGAAACTGAAAAACACAAGAAGCAAAGAACAAAGTCATCCATAATCACAAGCAGTTTACAGTTTGACTTCTACGTCCCATGTGTGTATCTACACAAGTAAGCATTTTAATGTAATTAAGATCATACAGTTATGTATCATGCTTTGCACTTCATTTTTAAAATATAATTCTTAAATTGCCAAACCCTAAAGTAAACATAATGTATCAGATGCATTCTCATGAAGAAAGAGTAGTGTAAGAACATTGCTGTCTGTTTCTGGACATATATTTTTTTAAGATTTTATTTTATTTATTTGACAGAGAGAAAGAGTGAGCACAAGCAAGGGGAGTGGCAGGCAGAGGGAAAGGGAAAAGCAGGCTCCCATCAGAGCAGGGAGCCCAACTCGGGACTCGATCCCAGGACCCGGGGATCCTGGGACCCGAAGGCAGACACTTAACCAACTGAGGCACCCAGATGCTCCTGTTTCTGAACATATTTTTAACAAGACAACATAACATAGGATTAGTTCTTTTAAGAAACACATGACTTTATTGTTTAATGTTCTTTTTACAATCAGAAAGTCATCTCCCAGTGCTGTACTTAAATGATGTATTTATTTCCTAATCAGAAAACAGAATAATACATTTATCCCTCACAAAATACCTTTCTAGATATTAATAAAATAATAAAATTATGATTTTTTTCTAAGTGAATTTGTAAGCCAGTAGGGGGCACACAGGAAACATCTAGCACACACTAGATAGTAAAATATTTACTGAATAATTGAATAAACTAATTTTAATGCAAGAAAGAATTAAGTATCCTCATGGAGATATAAACAAAGTGTTATAGCAGAAAAAGGGAAAGAAAATTTTATTTAACCCAAGACTTCAAGAAAGGTTTCATTGTGTAAGAAATTTTAAGTTTTCAAAGATGAAAAAAAATGTTGAAATACTTACTGTATTACATTATAATTTTTGGTTTACTTGTTTATGTTTCTCATGTGACTGTGTTTCTTTTATGGTAGTGACCCATCTTAATACTTAACGTCCTTAATACCAAATATAGACCCTGGAATAGTTTAGACACTCACCACATTCTTGAATGGATGAGTAAATTACAGAGAATATTGGAAAATAATATAAGATTGAAAAAAAAATATAAGTAAAGTGACACAGTGGGTTCTCTTTCCATGGTAACTGTAATAGAGTTTTCATGGAGAGATTTGTTAAAAAAGACGGTAGAAAGGGCACTTAATGTCACATAATAGCTGTTGTGGTTGCCATGGTAAGGATGCTAATGTGTGGAGCCGTGACACTATCTGAAAGACAGGTGGTATAAGATTGGCATGGTTTTCTAGGAAAGAAACACTAATCATTAATAGGAAGGCACTGAAAAGGTTCTGTTTGAGTAGGCTGGCGAGATCAGCAACTATTAGAATAACCCAAGACAGAGTGAGAGGTGTCAAAATTAAGGCGCTGTCAGAAGAAAGTTTTTTAAAATTGGTTACATACAATTCACATCATAGAGACACATATTACAGACTCCCTTGCTAACTTTTTAGTTGAGGTATTAAGAAAAAAAGAATCCAGAAACCTCGCTGTGCATCTGAGAAGATTGAGATGACTTTAAAGGAAAGGTTCTCTAACCTGTTCTGCTTACCCACTACTCATTCTCCATCTTTCTTGACATTGTTCACTCTTATTTATCCTTCAGATTTTTCTAGGTTCCTACTCCCTCTGTGCATCCAAACTAGCCTTCACTTATGCTAGTATTTAGCTTATTTTTTAAATTATTTTTTAAGTTTCATTCTTTCCTAAGATGATTCCATCTCGAAGGCAGGGGTGATTTCTGGCTTATTCAATGTTGTGTCCCAATGTTTAGGTGTATGAAATGTAATAAATCTTTTCTAAATAATTCTTTGATTACACACATATGGAATCAAAGTTAAGCTATTTTATTTCCTGGATTTGTGGTCATCAATTTATTTATAAATTCATTTAGGCAAACATTTATTTATTCATTTATTTAAACACATTTTACATTTCTGTGAAATGTCATAGATGATAAGCACAGATAAAATATAAGACAGCCATGGGCGCCTGGGTGGCTCAGTTGGTTAAGCGACCGCCTTCGGCTCAGGTCGTGATCCCAGGGTCCTGGGATCGAGTCCCACATCGGGCTCCCTCCTCAGCAGGAGGCCTGCTTCTCCCTCTCCTACTCCCCCTGCTTGTGTTCCTGCTCTCGCTGTCTCTGTCTCTGTCAAATAAATAAATAAAATCTTTAAAAAATATATATATGACAGCCATATTCTTTTTTTTTTTTTTTTTTTGTCACATATCAAGAAGTCTTTTTATTTGTTCAAAGAGTAATTTTTAGAGCATCTGCACTGTACCCTTACTACTCTGAGGATAAACTTAGAAAACCTCAAGATAATTTAAAAGGTGTATGTTCTCTGCTGATTTTATCTTTGAAAATTCAGATATAATTCACATAACATAAAGTTCACCATTTTAAAGTATGCATTTCAGTGGTTTTTTAGTATATTCACAAGGCTTTATAACTACCACCATGATCTAATTCCAGAAAATTTTCATGACCCCAAAAAGAAACCCTGTACCTCATTAGCAGTCATTCCCTGTTTTCCCACCACCTCCTGGAAACCACTAATCTGCTTTCTGTATCTATGGTTTTTCCTCTTCTAGACATTTCATATGAATGGAACCATGCAGTATGTAGAGTATGTGGCTTCTTTCACTTAGCCTGTTTTCAGGGTTCATCCATGTAATAACATGTATCAACACTTCATTATTTTTTATGGCTAAGAAATACTCCACATTGTATGGATATGCCACATTTTGTTTATCCATTCATCAGTTGATGGACATTTGGGTTTTTCTACTTTTTGCTTATCTGACAGCCATATTCTTGATAGAATTGTTTGCTTGATGTTTCTTGATATTAATTTTTGTCTTGCAAAAATAACCAGAGGAAAAAGCTATTGAACCTTTATTCTGTTATCAATAACTTTCTTAGATTTCTCTTTTCAAATCCAGGGCTCATGTATTGTTCTCTTTCCTCTGAACTATTCATCGTTATCCAAAATCCATAAATGGCACAAGAATTTAAATAAATAAAATACATTATATAGAATATATTTTTAAAATATAATAGTATCAAATAGACTGATGATTTCTTTCTTTAATGGTTATAAAATATATTTTTGAAATTATCATATATATATATAAAAGGAAATATTTTCTGTAGAATTTTATTCTCAAGAAAATGTGTCTTTCAATAGACTGGAGGAAGAATAATAAGCAAATTTGTTGCTTGTGCTTTAGGTATCCTATCCAAAAAGACATAAACAAGACTCATATCAAGGAGCTTTGTTCCTATCTTTTCATCTGTGAGTTTCATTGTTTCAGGTCATATGTTTAAGTGTTTAATCTATTTCAAGTTAATTTTTCTGAGTGATGTAGATAGGGGTCCAGTTTTATTCTTTTACATATCAATATCCAGTTATCCAAGCACCATTTATTGAAGAGACCAACTGTTTAAGCCCTGAGGATGGGTATGGGGGGGGCTGTGCCACGGGCTGTGAAGAGTTGTATAGGACTGCTGGCTCGGTTCTATACCTAACTGAGGATGTAGGGTGGGTTCCACACTTCCCTGAATATCCTGGTTAGGCTTAATAGATGGTTGAGACTGGGTTTTATATTTAATAGTTAATGAGGTTATGAAATAGCTTCCCTGCCCTGGCAGGGAAAAATTTAAGCAAAATTTTCATCATTTATTTGTTTTCTCTTTTGTATTAGAAAACAGTCAAAATATCTGGCTGCTACTTGAACAGTTTACTCAGTGATCATGAGACAGTGATGTCACCAAAATGGTGACAGAAGTTCCTAACTTCACTCCCCCTTACAAGAAAAACAACTAAGATCTATACAAGAACAAGACACCGCTGAGAGAATCAGGGGTGAGGCGGAAGCAAATTTCTGCGCCTCAGAGACCAAGACAGACTGAATTAGAAGGATAAGTGAAGGGGCTACATGGGGATGACATTGCCCCTTCCCCAGGAGAGTGTGCCATCATGTGGAAAGGTCTCTCCTGAGCCTCCAGTTCCTCAAGTGGGAAAAAAGAGCCCACAGGGCAAAAACATGTCCCAGGATCCCTGACGCTGTGGGTCATTTTGTAGGAGCCACTACTCTGACCTCATACCACAGAGATTGCAGAGGAATCTGAGGGGCTCAACCACTGGGAATCTGACTGTGATTGTGAAAGGGAAGGGTGCTTACAACAACCAGCACACAGATCTTGGCAGCATGAGTTCACACCTGCAGTGCCTAAGCAGTAAGCCCAACCAGTGGTTTTACTCATCTGCAGAACTGAGGGGCACACCCTGAGTAGGGTACTTAGTCGGGTACAAACCTGAATGCTTTGGGGTTTTGCAAATGAAGAGTTTTGCTCGACCTAGAACCCAGTTTGCTCATGTCCAGGTAAGGTGCTGAGTCACAGTCCCACCTGCTGCGGAGAGTGCCTTCCAGTCACATCTGACCTGTAGGGCCTGTGACAACTCCTAGAAGGTGTGAATCCAGTGGTGCTAGAGCCAACAGAAGTGCAGACAAAGCCGATTGCCCCCAGAGCATGCAGTCTTCCCATGCTACGTACAGGCAAGGGGATGCATTCATACACTAGTCTGAGGGTAGCTCCTGGACCTTTCCAACTAGAGAGACCAGGAAAGTGAGTGTAGCCTGGAGTAGTCCCTCTCCCTCCCATCCAGGAAAGGTAGCTGAGACTTTGCCACTCCCCACCCCCCGCCCCCAATGTGAGAGTATCTTTCAGCCTCATTTGACCGAGGGTGGTGAAAACAACTTGAAATGGATTAAAGACTTAAATGAGTGACATGAAACAATGAAACTTACAGATGAAAACATAGGAACAAAGTCCCTTGATATAAATCTTACTAATGATATTTTTGAATAGGATACCTAAAGCACAAGCAACAAAATAAAAAATAAGCAAGTGGGACTACATCAAACTAAAAAGTTTCTGCACAGCAAAAACAAAACAAAACAAAACTATCTACAAAGCAAAAAGACAACCTACAGAATGAGAAAACATATTTGTAGCCATATATCTGATAAGGAGTTAATATCCAAAACATAAATTACTCATACAACTCAATAGCAAAAACACAAATAACCCAATTTAAAATGTGCAAATGACCTGAGTAGATATTTCTCCAAAGAAGATATATGAAAGTCCAACAGGTACATGAAAAGATGCTCAACATCACTAGTCATTAAGAAAACACAAATTAAAACCACAATGAAATAACACCTTACACATTTTAGAATAGCCATCATCAGAAAGACAAGAGATAACAAATGCTGGCCTGGACATGGAGAAAAAGGAGTCCTGGTGCACTGTTGGTGGGAATATAAATTGGTGCAGACACTATGGAAAACAGTATAGAGGATCCTCAAAATATTAAAAATAGAACTACCATAGTGATCCAGTAAATCCACTTCTGGGAATATACCCAAAGGAAATGAAAACACTAACTCAAAAAGATATGTGCACCCTCCTGTTCATTAGCAGCATTATTTACAATAGCCAAGACATTGAAATTGTGTAAATGGCCATCAGTGGATAAATGAATAAAGAAGTTGTAGTATATATACTCAATAAAGAACTATTCAACCACAAAAAAATGAAGAAATTCTGCCATTTTCAGCAACATGGATGAATCTTGAAGACATAATGCCAAGTGAACTAAGTCAGAAAGAGGAAGATACATATTGTATGATATCAATTATATGAGGAATCTCAAAAAATGTTGCCTTAATTTATAAAGAAAGAGATCAAATTGTGGTCACCAGAGACAGAGGATGAGGAAGGGTAATTGATGGAAGATTCTCAAAAGATACACATTTCCAGTTATGCAATACATAAGTACTAGGGATGTAATGTACAATATGATGACTATAGCTAACACTACTGTATGATATATGAGAAAGTTATAAAAAGAGTAAATCCTGAGTTCTCATCACGAGGAGGATTTATTTCTTTTCTTCTTTTTCTTCTTCTTTTTAATTGTATATGTAAGGACATGGATATTAGCTGGACCTGTTGTAGTAATCATTTCACAGTATCACACCATCATGCTATATGCCCTAAACTTATACAGTGCTGTATGTCAATTATTTCTCAGTAAAACTGAGAAAAAGAGATCATGAGGCAAAGCAACCTAGATATTTATTAGTTCATGTTAAAATTAGTGAAGTGATTGTTTCAGTTTGTAATTACAATCAAAGGAAAGTCTATCATAGGTTTTGGTACAAAATGTGAGGTTAACATGTTATTACGCATATAATAGATATTTGATAAATATTACGTGTTGAATAACTCTAGTGACAAACTCCTGACTATTTGGGCCAAATTTGTTAATTTCAGGTAAATATAATTTTATAATAGCCTCTGCACATATGTTAAAAATAAAAGCTTGGAATATGGAATTCTTCAGTCTCTTATATATGAAAATTATGAATGGCAGTGTGTATTTCAGATGTATTTATTAAAATAACAACAATTATAATCTTTCTATAAAAATAGATATAGAAGGCATATACTCAAGGGCTCACTTTATCTCAATGTATGTTTAAATAAAAGGATCACATTATATCTATTATTAAGAAGCTTGCTGTTTTTTTACTTAATAAAGTGGCTTGGGGAACTTTCCATATCTGTACATCAAGATATGGGCTATGGGCTATCATAGTTTATGGAACACATTTTTTTGTTTCCATATTCTTCATTATAATCCATGCTGTTGTTAATATTTCTTTCTCTCACTTTGTGAACACATGCTCATGCACGCACAAAAAGAGAAAGAGGTAGAGAGAGGGAAAGAGAAACAAAGAGAGAGACAGAGAAAGAACTAGAAGTTAAATTGCCAGAACTAAATTTACACATTTTTTTTTTGCACGGACAATTCTAATTTCTTCCCCAAAAGGGTGGGATGCTTCACATTCCCACCAAAAATGTGTGAGGATATATACTTCATCACACCATTATTAGCAATGGATAATATTAATATTTTTATACTTATAACTATGTTCAGCAGAATGTTTTCTTTTAATTATATTTTCTAATAGTAATTTTGCTAATAAATGGAATAATTATAAATTTATTATATCAAGCCATGTTAATTCATATTAGTTTAAATATATTTTGAGGGTATTTTGTGTTTTTACACAATTATTACTATTATTACTATTACATTATTTTAGTATGAGGCTTAAGAAAATTAATTTTTAGTCTGGTAAATCAGGATTTGGTTCGCATGTTTAATAGTGACTTTTTGTTTTTATTTTTTTTAAGATTTTATTTATTTAAGAGAGAGAGTGAGAGAGAGAACAAGCAGGGGGAGGGGCAGAGGGAGAGGGAGAAGGCGGCTTCCCGCTGAGCAGGGAGCCCGATGTGGGACTCGATCCCTGGACCCAGGGATCATGACCTGAGCCAAAGGGAGACGCTTAACCGACTGAGCCACCCAGGTGCCCCTAATAGTGATTTTTTAATCTTAGGTAAATTCTTTATTCTTTCTTTAAGACATTTATAAAAAGTCTTGGCTTTAACTTTGACTACCAATTCTATTTCTTCTGTAGTTATTAGTCTAGTTAAGTTTCTGCCCTTTTTTTGGTCAGTTTTGGTTCTTTACATATTTCTAGGAATTAACCTGCTATATCTGATTTTAAAATGTATTTTTATAAAGTTGAATTATGATCACTAATTTTTATCTATCATCTATCATCAATTTATTTATCTTCCTGATAATTTATATTTCTACTAAATTTTATTATCTTTGATAGCTTTGTCTTTGACTTCTGAATTAGACAGCAGTTTAAATTTTATTTTTAGTGTTAATTATATATGAATTTATAAGTGAACATACTTTTAAGACTATGCTTTTGTTGTTTTATTTTGGATTTATTGCATTCGGGTTAAATAATGTGGGTATGCAGGATTCTAAAGTTTTTTTTAAGATTATTTATTTATTTATTTGACAGAGAGAGACACAGTGAGAGAGGAAACACAAGCAGGGGGAGTGGGAGAGGGAGAAGCAGGCTTCCTGCAGAGCAGGGAGCCCGATGTGAGGCTCGATTCCAGGACCCTGGGATCATGACCTAAGCCGAAGGCAGAAGCTTAATGACTGAGCCCCTCACGTGCCCCAGGATTCTAAAGTTTTTTAAACTAATTGGGATTTCTTATGTTTCCTAATATAGAAAGTTTGAAAATGATGCTTCAATGGGGTATTTATTAATCATATGCTATTTTTCTCTCTCTTTTTTAAAGATTTAATTATTTTTTATTTTTTTTATTTTTTTATTTTTTTAAAGATTTTATTTATTTATTTGACAGGGAGAGACACAGCGAGAGAGGGAACACAAGCAGGGGGAGTGGGAGAGGGAGAAGCAGGCTTCCCGCAGAGCAGGGAGCCCGATGCGGGGCTCGATCCCAGGACCCTGGGACCATGACCTGAGCCACCCAGGCGCCACCAAGATTTAATTATTTTTTAGAGAAAGGGAGAGAGAGAGAGAGGAGAGAGAGAGAGCCCGGGGGAGGGTCAGAGGGAGAGGAAGAGAATCTTTATCAAGCTGACTCTGCACTGAGCACAGAGCCCCACGCGGGGCTGGATTCCACGACCCTGATATCATGACCTGATCTAAAACCAAGAGTTGGATGCTTAACTGACTGATGCTTAACCCAGGCACCCCATACGCTATTATCTTTTACTCATTTATTGAATACATGACTTGTCATCCGTGAGAGAGACTTACTGAAACTTATTAGGATAAATACAAATTTAAAAATTTTGTCTTGTGTCCAATATTTTTATGCTTTACACATTTCATAGCTATATTACTTAAAAAATCTATATCTATCTATCTATCTATCTATCTATCTATCTATCTATCTATCCTTTCATTATTGTTCTGTCTCCTGGGTGGATTTCAACTTTCATTATTGTAAAGTATTACTCTTGTTTCCCTTTAAAGGATTATGTCTTAATTTTTTTTAAAGATTTTATTTATTTATTTGACACAGAGAGAGAACATAAGCAGGGGGAACAACCAAGGGAGAGGGAAAAGTAGGCTCTCTGCTGAGCAAGGAGCCTGATGTGGGGCTCAATGCCAGGACCCAGGGATCATGACCTGAGCCAGAGTCAGACCTACTGAACCACCCAGGCGCCCCAGGAGGATATGTTTAAAATAATTTCCTCTCAGGCTGTCATTGTCTTTTAGTGGAGAGAAAGAAAGAAAAGAAAGAAAGAAAGAAAGAAAAGAAAGAAAGAAAGAAAGAAAGAAAGAAAGAAAGAAAGAAAGAAA